>NC_079457.1:47706529-47834029 GCF_903798145.1 Danio aesculapii
ACTTGTAAAATAGTACACTTTCCTTTGGCTTTTTCCATGCTTCATCAGTGGTTGCCACAGCGGAACGAACCGCTAATCTGGTATATGTTTTACTGGCAGATGCACACTCTCATTCACACACTGTTTATCCAGTTAAGTTTACCCAATTCACCTATACTGTATGTTTGGACTGTGGGGGAAACCAAAGCACTCAGAGGAAACCCACGCTAACACTGGAAGAACGTGCAAACTCTATAGAAATGCCTCCTGGTCCAACCGGGATTGAACCAGCAATCTTCTTGCTATGAGATTCAACGGTGTTGACCTCTTATCCACCGTTGTAGATAAGAGTCTGCAGTATTATAATGCAAGGGGACTTCATTACACAATTCTGCAAACCTCTTTTTAACAAAGACTGTTTGCAATCATGAAGGCTTGATGAGTTAACTAAGGTGTGTTTTATTAGAGTCAGAGCTAAGAACCTGGGTGAATAACTCTGCAATAATGGATGGAAGATTTTTACTCATTGCACTCCTGACCCCAACATGGTAATGGAGAATCATGTGACTGTGGATAGATGAGGAGCTTTCCGATGGTTCAGAGGCCTTTCGGCTGTGTTTGGACTGGAAGCTTTGAAGTTTGTATTGAGGAAAAAAGCGAGCTTCAGTTTGGGGTCGAACTGTCACTTGAATTAGCCTAGCAGCTCTCGAAATGGCTCTGGTCTTAATTAAGAGATGGAAATGTTTCATCATGCCTTGCTTGAAGTGTGAGTAAATTCTAACTCAAACCAAATCCCAAGATTTAAAGACTAATCCAACCGTAGTCCAATTTTGCCCGGCAGACCAAACTGTGACCTAGAAGCTGTCTATACAGCTTTGTCACTTAAAGCACTAATAGTACTTCTGCATGTCATAGTAAAGCAACATATCATATGGTATTTCAAACAACCTCTGCAGTGTTTGTATTTAAAGCCAATATATTATAGACTCTCCATATCTGAATATGCTTTCCAGGGCTGGAAGCTCTGTCATCAACACCTCAACTCTTCATAAATTATAGTTCTGGAATGATGCTGAAGATCAACCAAAATCTGAAATCAATCTCCAACAGAAGAACGCAATGACATCTTAAAGATTTCTGCCGAACCCAGAGTGTAATGTCTTTTATTGGCCTTGTTTAACAAGCAGGGGAAGTGGTTTGACTCTCCACCCTAGTCACCCACAAACCCCCAAATCCAGCCCATGCCAAACATGGGATTTCCCGAAGTTCAACAGGAGCTGTATCAATCTTCTTCTGGTCCCTGAGGACATGTGTTTATTCCATTCAGAAAGAGATTGGTTTGTGACATGGCTCGTGTTTTGCATGCCATGCTTCCCTCCTTCCTGCACGCAACTTTAGCACAAACTCATTGGCCAAACCACACAAGCACGTTTCAAGAATGCCACCAGCACAATTTCCTCTAATTGATATTTTTTTGAGAGCAAGCCTTCACCCACAAAAACAAATTCAATGAATCATACATGCGACAGAACAGAGAGCCACGGAAGGGCTTTATATTCCCATAAATTTGTTGCCCAAAATGGTCACACATGACAAACATCAAGAGCTGGAACATAAATCCACTATAAGACACCCTTCTGATGTAGATTACTGTAGGCACAATTAATATGATCCATACCCATAGCTGTGGAACCAAACAACGGCTATGTTTCTATCCAACTTTTTTTAATGCACATCTCGGACTATTTAAAAAAATGCTTAATGGAAATGCCAAGATGTTCATACATTTTGAAAAATGAATATAAAGAATACTGATGCACACAACTGAGTAGGATAGACCTTTTTTAACAAGAACAAGAAGTCCAAAGTGGCTTCTACTGCAAGAAACTCCATTTTGATACTTGGCACCAGTTTATGAAGAAGTTAACAATGCTTCATTCGCAAATGTTTGATCCAATATTCTACCTGATCACCCACCAGTGACCTACTCACCCCTGCAGTTCTCCACAATGGATGTCCAGCCTACTGCGCCTAGACTGCAGCAATGCACAGGAAGTTTGGCCAGAGGAGAAATAGTCGTGCCCAACTGAGCCTGGTTTCTCACAAGGTTTTTTTTTTCTCCTTCACTTTCATCAATTGGTGAAGTTTGTTCCTTGCCACTGTCGCCACTGGCTTGCTTGGTTTGGAACTTGTAGAGCTGCGCATCGATGGATTTGCTCTTCAGTGTTTGGACTTTCAGCAGTGAAAATTAAACCACACTGAACTGAACTAAACTGAATATCAACTCTGAAAACGGGACTGACACAGTTTCAGTGTACTAGAGCTTCTATGTTAAGCTGCTTTGACCCAATGTACATTGTAAAAGCTCTTTAGAAATAAAGATGAATTCAACTAATGTGTCTGGTTGTCTATGGTAATCTTTGAATGTTTAAAGCAAGGATTTACTCAAATTCAGCATTCTGGGAAAGTTGTAAAACACAACAACACTGAAGAGTACTGTAATTGCACAACTGTCAAGAGAGCATGAGCTATTTTCATAAAGGCTATGAAGCCTCTTGGAAGATTTGGTTATTGAAAATTGTTAGCAAAACACAGCTGGATAAAACAGGTGTGTTCAATTTAATGTATGTATGTGGGAGTGTGCTTGTGTGTGTTGTATGGATTTGGTAAGTTCACGTATATGTTTTCACCATATAGGGTTCATAAGCTGTGGCATTCTGCCTAACCCTAAACCTTCAGAGATTCAGTTGATCCACTTTGGATTGTGGAAACTCTTTTATTTACCTCTCTCCTCTTCGTTTGATAAAGAGGGCACCATTAAAGGTAACCCATCACATCCATTCCAGCCCTTCACAATGAAAACCTTTCCTGTGGGAAAATCCTCTCAAGTCAAAGTGAATCTGCGTCTTCTGTTACATGATGGAATGCAACCTGTTTCTTGGTAAGTAAAGAAAAAAATCCTGAGTGGATGACTAAAGCAGAAAAAGAAGAAAAAAATGAGCATGACTGGCTTAGTTGAAATACTCCATTTCTAAAAGTCTCAAAAACCACATACATTCCGAATGAAAACAGCAGTAACCCTTGAAATGGGCACATGGAGTGAAACCAGAACCAATGCTCTGCATACAAAACTATTTAACTCTTATACATGTACCACACTAGGAGAAGCATTGGTTAACCTAGGTAAACATGGGGCCTGACAACCAGAATAGAATGAAATAAACTACATTTGTGGATGGTGCTTGTGTTATTATAGGTGGTGATTTACCAGTGTCGGTCAAAAGAATTCTCCCCACAACCTTTAGTCCCTAAATAGACTTTCCTTACCAGTTTTATGATTTGCCAGGAGAAATATAATAGCAAAACTCTCCTCAACAATGTACCAATCCATGGCCATAACCAGTGTTGGGGAAAGCTACTTTTGAAAGTAATGCATTACAATATTGAGTTACTCCCCAAAAAGTAACTAGTTGCGCTACTTTTTATAAGTAATGCATTACATTATTTTTGAATTACTTTTAGATAACTTTCTTTGACCTGTTGTTTCATAACTTGCAGGATTTTTTTTTTCTTCTTTTTTATGTAGGGGTAATAATAATAATGTAGGGGATATTCATGGGATAGCGTAGCATGCATTGGATTCATACTTCAGAATCTCGCTGGAAGTAGTAAGTCATCTGGGTACTTCTCGCATATTGTTTTTGCAAATTCTATGAATTCAAATAGGGGCGACGCAGTGGCGCAGTAGGTAGTGCTGTCACCTCACAGCAAGAAGATCGCTGGTTCGAGCCTCGGCTGGGTCAGTTGGCGTTTCTGTGTGGAGTTTGCATGTTCTCCCTGTGTTTCCTCCGAGTGCTCCGGTTTCCCCCACAGTCCAAAGACATGTGGTATATGTGAATTGGGTATGCTAAATTGTCCATAGTGTATGAGTGTGTATGGATGTTTCCCAGAGATGGGTTGCAGCTGGAAGGGCATCCGCTGCATAAAACATGTGCTGGATAAGTTGACGGTTCATTCTGCTGTGGCGACCCCGGATTAATAAAGGGACTAAGCCGAAAAGAAAATGAATGAATTTGAATATACTATTTGGCTCTCATATTAGAGTACTATATAGTATGGAATTATGCCATTTTGGACGCAGCCCTGGAGATCTACCCTCCTGCAGATTTCAGTTGTGTCCCATATCAAACACACCTGCCTGTGATTATAAAGTGCTGTTCATGTTGTAATTAATTGATGCAGGTCCTGAATTAATTCAGGTGTGTTTGATCAGGCTTAAAGCTGAACTCTGCAGGAAGGTAGATCTCCAGGAACAGGGTTCAGCACCCCTGTTTTAAACTAACCTTGGTAGTTTGGAATGAGGTCATAGGTAGATGTGGCTCTGAGGCATTTTCTCTGGATCACTTCTTGTGTTCAGTCTGTTGAGGCCAGATGTCTGTGAGTGAAAACAACACCAGAGAACTGATTTAAAGTACAAATTAAAACTGTAGTTTCAATTGACCATGAAATCAAGGCATTAGTCAAGTGTTAGTTAATAGTTAAAAGTTTAAACTTGTTTCCATAAAGCAGTCTATCATATATAGTGATATAGATACACATGCCTATGTAACTATATAATCAGATGCTTTTTTTACTGGTGGTGCAAGTGATTATTAAAATCTACGAGAGGTTTGTCCAGAGAGTTGCTAGGTATGTTGCTATAAGTTTTTCGCAAGTAACTGAGGTGGTCTTAAAATCTATGGGTGAAGCTTCCACGTTTCACACACTATGCATGCTCACAGTGCATGCTTACCTTTAGAATCTTTTATAAACAAATCACAATCTCTTCGCAGCTCTCTGGTCTTCAGGCATTTAGCTCTATGCGTGTGATCTTTGCAAGTCTGTTTAAAATATGACTCAGGAGAGGTATTTCAAAAAGGGTCTTGCACCTGTCTCCTGCCGCCCTGACCTTCATTCTGATCCCCCCCTGTTTGACCTCTGAAGTGTTAATCTTGCTAATCCTAACCATTCCAATAAAACATCTGGCTTCATTCAAACCTCATTAGAAGTCACGGACAAGAGCTGGAACTGACAGAGCCACGTAATTTCAACCTAACCCACAGTCAAAACCCTGATACCAACCCAGATTCACACCCCCCTACTGAGGTCTGTCCTGACTCTGACACTTACCTTAACCTTAACCCCAACCCTAACTCTAACCCCTCTCTGGTTCATCTTTGTGATAGCCTGGTTGTGCTCGGAGAAAAAAAATTAGGTTTTGCACCATACTTCCATTAAGATAAAAGATGTCCTACATCCAGAATTGTTGGTCAAGTCTTGAGGAGCATTATTGTAGTAGCATGTTAATGGTTGTGGTTAACCAAGTACAGTAGAATGAAGAATTTATTTATCTTTTGAACACAAATTAAGGTATTTTAGATGAAATCTGAGAGCTCCCTCATCCACCATAGACCACAACAGGTCAGAGACCTTCAGCATCCAGAAAAGGAACCAAAGACACTATCAAAACAGTCCATGTGACTGTAGTGGTTGAAGTGTAATCTTATGAAGCTCCAATGTGTTTGTGAACCAAAAAAACCTTTATTTGCCTATGTCTACCAAGTCACATCAGGTTACGATGTATTGCCATTCAAGAGTTCACACTTAGCTGACGATTCATCAAAAGCTTGTTTGGCATGCTGTCCCGGGAGAGAGCCCCGAGCTCAAGGGATCCTCAAGCCCGGGGCTTCCTCCCGTTTGCAGAGCGAGAGGGGAGCCTGAGCTCGGTGGATCTCAGAACTCCCCGTCTGTAGTAGCTAAGGGAACATGTGAGGAAAAAGGGGGCTAGACAAATGCTTGATTGTTATGCATAACGATATATTTGGATGGTGGGAGGAAACCGGAGAACCCTCACAGAAACACCTACCGACCTGGCAGGACCAGGGCTGGCAGTGTTCTTGCTGTGGGGCTAACAGTGCTAACCACTGGGCCTCCGTGCCGCCCAATCTATAATGAAGGAGGAGAATGGGGAGGAAGGGGGGTTTCTTCCAAACGAAGATACAGTGGACTAAAGACTGTGGTTATTTATAGTAGCTTATGGCTCATATGATTGGATGATACTGATTAGCTTAATACGTGACCGGCTGTGATAAATCATAAGCACGTGATCCTCTCGAAATTAGTTTATGAATAAACCTCACTTAGAGCCACAACACACAAGCATTGTATTCGTAGGCATTAACCCTGACCTGAAGTGACCTGAAGAGGATTGAAATGGAATAAGGGTAAGTAAATAATTACATCATTTTCATTTTTGAGTGAACTAACTGATTTTTAGCAGATGTTGGGAAGGTGCTAGTCAAAGCATTAGCCCCAACAAGTATGTACTCCAAAGCTGATACTACTTCTTGGACTTTTGCTTGGTTACTTCTTAAAACGGGTGGCTACAAATCTAAATTTAGCACTGTTGCCAAGCTAAAGAAACTCTTAAAATGATTATCTTTCTAATATTACCAAACCTCACCGCTGCCCCGAACTGACTTTTTCAGTCATGCTAAAAGCCCTCCATTCAATATGGTTTCACTCAGAGGTACCAGCAGCAGATCTGAGACAGCACAGCATGACCAGCTGAACTTGAACACCACTTATGAGGGAGGATGATAAAAAGCTGCCAATTCGCCATCCTTCCGGCCACGTTCTCTGAAAGAAAGAGTCAAAGGGGGAATAAAACTAGCTCTTAATGGAGAAGAGTAAAGGTGAAGAGATTATACTGGATCTCATGGTGTTACGCAGCAGGTGCAGAGGAGACAGCACGGTGTAAATGTACAGATTGAATTGCTATGTAAAAAACATACAGTCCACTAGTAATGGGGAGTCTATCTTGCTTACGTTTCTGTTCATTTGTCAGAGATGGAGCAATAGGTGGTATTACTCAAACTCGAATTCAAGTTTGGATTAGGTCATGTCTTGTTCCAATTCCCAAGTCTGTAATCCACCACCATAAAATCTAAAAGAAAGAAAACTGAAAAAGATTTAAGGTGCTTTTACTCCAACCTTATTAATTTATGTTGAATTGTGCTAGTTGTCTTACAGTTTGGTGCAGTTCATTTGGACAGGTGTAAATGGAGCAAACTGCACTTGAGTGCACACCAAAAGCAGAAAAACAAGTGGACCTAGACCTGCTTGAAGAGGTGGTCGTGGTACACTTTCAAACAAACTCTGGAGCATTTCATTTGTGCTAAAAATACGATCCCAACTGCAAAATGTACTGCACATTTTTGGAAAATAACAGCTGCCGTAAGTCTCATTCAGTCTACCAGGGACTTTGTAGCTGTCTTTTGCTTTGGATGGAGATCGAAGTCCTAGTGGCTGTTCCAAACTTTAGGTTTCTTAGGTAACATGTATGAAAGATTTTCATTAACAGTGAATAAGTTGTCTTACCACTGAAAATAAACATTCATTCATTCATTTTCCTTCAGCTTAGTCCCTTTATTCATCAGGGGTTGTCACAGCGGAATGAACAATCAACCTATCCAGCATATGTTTTATGCAGTGGATGCCCTTCCAGCTGCAACCCAGTACTGGGAAACACCCATTCACATGCACACACACATACAGTATGGCCAATTTAGTTTAATCAGTTCACCTATAGCGCATGTGTTTGGACTGTGGGGGAAACCAGAGCACCTAGAGTAAACCCACGCCAACACGGGGAGAACATGCAAACTCCACACAGAAATGCCAACTGAACCAGCCAGGACTCGAACCAGCGAACTTCTTGCTGAACTATTATCCTGTTAACATTTTCCTTTAAAAAACGTATTACCACCAGTGGACTTGCGGTGAGTGCATTATTCATATGCGCAGCAACCTGACAAAAAAAGTCAGTTTCTCTTATATATATATATATATATATATATATATATATAACTTATACTCACATATAACTTCTGTCAATGTGGATTAGCCATTTTTAGGATACTTCTTTATGTCCACTTGTTTGCGCTCTGACTAGTTTCTATATGGTGAATGAGATATAGTAATGAACGATATTATAGTAAAGTGTATTAAACTGTACTGTACATATTATAATATTTATAGCTCTTTGTTTATAAATTCTACAGTAAAACAAATGTATACTACATTATTTACTACAGTAAACTGTAATTACTGTAGTATAATATGCACTATAGTTATACAAAACTACAGTATTTGCTCATTTGAATATATTACTATTACTGTACTTTTATTATTATATATTACCACAACAACTTAATTCAAGCATGTTACTATAGTATGGTTCAAAAACACTACTGTTTTTACTACAAAGCTCAAAATATAACTCTTTGAAACTGGCTTTGATACTAATCGTGCTGTTTTGGTGACTGTCACTTTAAATTCAAAGAATGAGCTCTTTTCAGAAGTGGGCGGAGCTACAAATGCCTGTGTGTCAGCATAGTGGCAGATTCAACAATAAGACTAATGTCCCATGCTAATGAGGGAGAGCTGGTCACTAGTGGGCGGGGCTTTCCCCCTCAGATGAAACGTATAAAGGAAGAATGTCAATCAGAGTGTTTCTGCAGACTGTTTTTATCAAGTGTGAATATAACAAATTAAATTAATACATCTTGACCATCAGAAGCTGGTTATAGTCACACACTGCTGCCACGTAACTGTGTGTAAACCCTTTATAAAAGTGACTTTTGCATAATAGGTGCCCTTAAAAGTGCTTATGATATGAGATGAGGAGAACTTTTAAATCTTGTTTTTCTTTTTTGTTTGTTTTTGTGCATATAATTACCTCCATACTGCTAACCTATAGCTTACAGTGACATTAGCCTCTCAGAGTTCAGCTTAAGCGCCGGTAACTGGTGTCAGCAGTGTGTAAAAAGCAAAGGAAGTCTCCTGGAGCCACCGTCACGCTGAGAGGCAAACTTCATGAGGGAAGAAAGAAAAAAAAAAACATCAATCCAACTACTGTTTTGATCACTCAGCTAGATGCTAGCGGCTAACAACGCTAACATCTCAGGAAGAGAATTCATAAATAAAACCCCATGTGCCAAATCTGCAATATCCGGTGGTCTCTTTGCACGAGAGAGTGTGAAAGGGGAAACATTAAAGAAAACCCCTGGAGGTCACTCACTTTGGAAATCTGGTCAGATATTAAGATAGAGGGGATTTCGGTCTTTCACTGGTATCCTAAACAATGTCAAAGCACGGTCCAGATTTCTGTCTTTTTCAGTTTAGTAATCTTCTATGTTTGATTGATGAGGTGATGAGATCTAAGACGAAGCGTGAGTTATGATTGTTGGACTGTAATTACTGCTCATTTGACCTTGATCTCATTCATGAGGTCGCAGCTTGTTTCCATGCCCAAACCCAAGAATATTGGGCCAAATCATCAAAGATGTCAAACAGAGTGCAACTGATTCTCGCGAGCTTTAAAAATATATACTGTAAAAAAAATCTGTTAATTAATAGCTTCTGCATCTCATGATTCAATTATTTTTCGGTTAAAGGATATGAATTGCATTATGGGATGATAATATCTCTGTTCTGTCGACTATTAATGTTGAAAAATCAACTGTGCAGTTTGACAAAGTGACTTTTATTGACGTTTTAGTAGTTTAAAACAATGTGAATTAGAAATTATGCTGAGAGAATTTAACAGAAAAATAGTTTTTGTTGCATATTTGACAACACCAACCCACTTAAAACTATACAAAATCTTAATAAAAGTCACCTTTTCAAACTTCCAACATCAAGGGTCCTATCATACACCCGGCGCAATAAGGCACAAGACGTGTTTGGCATGATTTGTTGCTATATTCAGACCAGCGCAAAAGTAATTTCACGCTTTGCGCCACGTTGTTTAAATAGCAAATCAATTTGTGGACTCATGAGTGTGCTGGTCTGAAAAGGAGGTGTGTTAAGGCGCATTGTTGGCTCGTTGCTATTTTGAGGAACTGAAATAGACCGCTCTAAAAAGCTGGTCCAAAATCCAGCACAGGGCACGTTAGTTATGCGCCTATGCATGTCCAAACACTTACACATTGTTTAATACACACAGGATGTCCAGCAATAGACAGATACCTTAACATATGAAAACAATTATAGGATAAATATGTTACAAAAATGATTTTCTACATGAAAATATAAACCACTACCTCCACACCTTCTTCACGTCGGGGGCTTATTTTTTTACTATTGCTGGACGTCCTGTGTGTATTAAACACTGTCTGCGCCGAGCACGCAGTATTCTTAAGGACACCTCTCACCCTGCTCACAGACTGTTTTCTCTCCTGCCTTCCGGCAGGCGCTTCAGGCTCCCCCGGACAAAAACCAGCAGACTGAGGAACAGCTTTTTCCCCAGAGCTGTCTCCCTTTTGAACTCTGCCCCTCACTGACTCTTTTGCCCCCCCAATACACCCCCCACACTCCTCTAACTTATACTCCTCACAATCACTGCACTATTTAACATTTGCACATTTAAAGTTTGCACATAGTCATTGCACTAATTCATTTACTTGAACTGGACATACCCACTGCACATGGTCATTTGTAATTATGTTTATCTATCTGCACACTTCTGCTATTAATAGCATCCTGTACATATATTCATTTATTGTAAATCTGTTCATAGCTAATACAACCTGTATATAATGTTGATAGTACATCCATCTGTAAATATCACCATAGTTTTTCTATAACTGCACTTTATAACTTATACCTGTATCCAGCACTTGCTGCTATTGCACTGCTGGTTAGACCTAAACTGCATTTCGTTGCCTTGTACTTGTACATGTGTAATGACAATAAAGTTGAATCTAATCTAATCTAAAAATTTCAGTTTATTCATGACAATTTGCATTTGTATAATGTTAATATTATTAGCAGTATTATTTATTATATGCATATTTATATTTGTTTTAATAAAAACAAATCCACCTGTCTGGTTTTGGAGAAGTATGCATCACCATATGGGGCTTAAGAATAAGATGTGTGTTTGGATATAACTCAGCTTTTTGACCACACTTCATTATTATTGTTCATTTATTCAATTATTATTCAAATATATTATTTGCTGGAAATTAGAACTGAATTTAGAAATAGTTTTGAAGCAAATCTTAGCGCTTAACAAACAAAATTAAATATGTAGGCTAACGAATGTCTTTAGTGGAGTTGTTCGGTGGTGAGTTTCCACCGTTTCCTTACTCCACGAAAGTAAAGGAGTAATGTAAAGAGTAAAGGTAAAGTAAAGAGAAAGTAAAGAAGCCGAATGGAGGAGGCTCGTTCTTTATCCTCGCGCTGCAGATGCTCTGTTTAACTGTTTTCTCGCTAGTGAAGTGTTCAGTTTTTACACTTACAAAGTCTGCCTTGTAAATAGCAAATGGACCATGGTGCGAGGCAACTGACTGTTAAAGGGAATGGGAGATGAGACTCTGATTGGTTTAACACATGTTATGCTCAAAACACACCCGGAACTCATTAAGAGAATAAGCACAACCCTGTTAGACTGTTTTCTGTCCATAGCTAAAGTGGATTCGGACATGCCCTTATTGCTTTTGCACCATGTATTCTACAGCATAAATAAACAAACAACAACAACAACAACAAAAAACAGAATACAGAAAACTTTTTAGACATTTCAGAAGTTTAAAACAACAATTGTATAAGAAATTAAATTTAGCTTGTAAAATTACAGAAAAATGGATTTCATTCAGTCAGAAAGGCTTTCAAAGTGATCTGCGAGATGTGACCTCCGGTGGACAGTAACAACCCAGAAATGAGACGCAGATTCAGAGTTCCAGATGAGATGGTTAATTAGCAAATAATATAAGTGTTATGAACGTAAACATTAGGTGAGCAGGTTACATTGTAACCACATGTCCTAACAAAATGCTACGTGAGGAGATACGCAGTGATAATCAATTGGGGTGTTTGCACCAAATGAAGCTCGATATAAATGTAAATCCAGCCATTCAGAAGCACAGAATAGGGCACTCACTGCACTCCAGCCGAATGGTAAGGTTTATAATCTAATTAATACATATTAAACCTCTTTAACATTAATAAATATAGATGCTGAATCACTGATATGTGCTGGTTTGCACTGAGTCTCAGTTCTGAAGTTCAATTTCAGATGGTTTATTTTATTTGTAATATCTGAGCTGAACTATCTGCTGCTGCTTTCAGTATATGGCAATAAATTTCATGTGAAATGGCAATCAAACTCACATTGTTAGCATTTAACACTGAATAAAGCACATGAGGTATACCTGATCATTGTCAGTTTTCTGTTGTTCAGCTGTGAGAAATAGAAGCCGTTTCTAATATATAAATTTCAGGTTTTGGTTACAACAAAAAGCTCATTTTAATAGGGAAAATATTCCTTCTATCGCGTGCCGTTGCTTTTATTTACAACACGACTTGACAGCCAGGCACACTGCTGTTGGTGTCGACAATCTGGCAACATGTAATTGTGTGTTTTGAACCAGGAATGCAATACCGAGTTCAACCACTGGGTGTCAGACTGACATAATGCACCTTTAAAATATCTATTTATTAACAGGTTCTCTATTTCATGATTTACAAGTTCTTTTTAGTTTATTTGCAGTTATAAATTGCTTTATGGGACTTTTATCTTAGCTCTGTCAACTTTTTATGTTGAAAAATCAACTGTGCAGTTTAACAGTGAATTTTATTTACATGTATTAGTTCGAAAAAATACATTGCAGAATATATGCATTATGCATTGTATTGTTTTATGTACTTATTTCATATACTACGCACTCACAGAAATAAAGGTGCGCGATCTGTCACTGGGGTGGTACCTTTTCGAAAGGAACAAATCTATACCTAAAAGGTCCATATTAATACCTCAAGGGTACATATTTGTACCTAAAAAGTACAAAAGTGTTCCTCTTAAAATTTGTAGGTACTAATATGCACCCTTGAGGTATTAATATGGACCTTTTAGGTACAAATTTGTACCTTTTTGAAAAGGTACCACCCCAGTGACAAATCACGTACCTTTTATTTCTGAGAGTGCACAGCATATTAATATTTGCACATTAAAAGCAAACTTTACAAAACAACTATATAATGTATAATCTAAATTGACACAAAATTCACTACCTTGTAAAATAGCATTTAAGACTTTTTAAATACTTTTTAAGACCCTGCGGAAACCCTGTAATACTCCAGACACTCGAGGAATCCAAACGGTTGCGGTTTGCTGTTTCTGATTTTATGAACAATTCAATATATTTTAATACATGGCCATGGAGAGCTGCTCAGAGCCAGAGCCATTCAGATGATGAATACATCCGAGGTCAGTTTTCCAGGAATCAATACCCTCGTCTGGCATTGAAGGAAGGATTGAATGGAGCATAATTCATAAATAGATTTGGGAGATGATATGAGATATTAGCATCATGTTTCCCAAGTTCTCTTCTCATTCTCCTGCTTCTCCTTTGCTGAATTGAATATGTTGGACGAAGGATGCGACTGGAAATTCTGCTTAGCACAACAAATGTTTTTAATAAACTCTATACCTTCATGCGATCTCGTTCAGAGATTTTAGCTTTTTTCCCCTCGTCATCTTCATGTCTTTCTGCGTATCTTTCTACATCTTTCTTCCTCTCTCCATTAGATTTCTTTTTAGCATGTCTGTTTCTGAAATATTGTTTTTATCTGCCATATCTAGTTTAAGATAGCAGCTTTCCAAATGCTTTTAAAGACATTTAAAGGGACAGTTCACCCCAAAAAAAATATATATTTACAAATCATTTACTGAGCCTCAGACCTTTATGAGTTTCTTTATTTTGTTGAACACTAAAGAAGATGTTTAGAACAATGTTGAGCCATTGAGTTCCCTAGTACAAAAAATAAAACATAATTCTATGGAAGTCAATGGTTACAGGTCTCCAGCAATTTTGTAAAATAACCCAAACTGGTTTGGAATAAGTGAAGGTTGAGTAAATGATGACAGAATTTTCAGTTTTAGGTGAACTGTCCCTTTAAATCACACTGTGATCATACTGACACAATCATACTGACATTTAAGGTGCGGTCACACTTGACTTTTCCTTCCATAGACTTCCATTCATACGCACGCGAATGCGTCAGACCGGAAACGCGGGGTCATGCGTCGAGTTTCGCAGGTTGCTGCGGTGCAAAGTTCAAGCTTGGTGAACTCTGACCTGCAAAATCGCATCATTTGACTGCGTGAGACCAATCAAGGATCAAAACAGGACCTCTCTGGACAGAAATTTAAAGCATGGAATGATCGCTTGCTTTTTTTAATGTCTAATCATCTTGTTTAATCCCGCCCCTTTTCGCAGCACCGCACGGCAGAATTTCGCACACACAAAGCCTGGTGTGACCGTAGCTTTATTCATCAGGTATGGCAACCAAAATCCAACGTCTGGCAGACGTCATAGTGGTAACATCGACACAACGTCAAGCTGTAACATCATTAGATGTTGATAATTGGTTGATTTTAGGTTGGACGTTGGACATTGACATCGGCCTGACGTTGAGTTCTGATGCCAACCCGATTTTAATTTCCAAACAAAATGCAGCGTCCCCCACAATGTTAGGGTACAATGTCAATCTGACGTCATGTTGACGTCTTGTGCGTGCCTGCTGGGTGTTTAAGGCTATTTCGGTCATCATGCAGTAAATATCCGTCATCTTTTCATCTGTGGCATGCATCTAAACAGTCTCTGGGTCAATGTGTGTAAAGATTTTGAACATCTTCTCGGACACTTTTAATGCTTCCAAACAGTTTGCTGCAATGTAAAGCGCACATGTCTTGAAGTAGTTCATTATGATGTGATTTACCTTGTTTGTGCGATTTGATTGGACAGGAATCACAGGACTGATTTGTCTAATCCCCATAGACAAGAATAAAATAAAGTAGTGACTGCAGGTTGAAGGAAAGTAGTGGAGTAAAAGTACCAATACTGCACTACAAATGCACTCAAGGTAAAGTAAAAGTACACATTTATAAAACTACTTTTAGAAAAACTACTCAATTACAGTAGTTTGACTATTTGTAATTAGTTACTTTACACCACTGGTAGTTACTGAAATGCAGCACTTGAGACAGCTAGCCCAGGTCTCCCTAATTATGTCACTTCCCGACCCATCCATATTATTTCCACTGTCTCTCCATCTCTTCCACTTTCCCTAGCAGAAATAGCATGGCTGCTTCCTCATTGATTTTGGCTCTGACCTTCCTGTAACCTGCTGTAAATCAATCACCCTGTGCTCCGTGTTGCCCTGCCGTTGCGGATGGAAGAAATAAAACGAGGAAGAGAAAAATAAAGGAGTCGCTGATCCACTGACGTCCACAGGAACTGTTAACGCAAGACAATGAGGTCACATGACCTTACCGGGCAGAGATTGAGCAGGTTTCCCATGGGTGAGGGTGTCCAAAACAATGGCCAGTCTATAAACACACAGTCACTAGCTGATAAGTGCATCTATGGAACGTCTCGGTCAAGATAACACCAACTGATTGAATCCCTAAATATTGTTTGCATGGTTTTCTATCTGACTCCGTATTGTTGGTGTGGTTTACTTTAAAAGTGCGTTTACTGGGTGTCTGATGGTGGTGTATAATCAGAGGTTCATTGTGCCTGTGTGAATGGGCAGGTTATATCATGCATGTCATGCTGTTATTCAATATAAATATGTTGTTCTCATAGTCTCCAGAATGCTGTTCTAATGGACGGATTTCAAGCACAGATTACATTTATTAGCACATTCGCTGAATTATCTCACAAAGCATCGGTGTAAGCTGTTCCCTTTTCTTGTTTCTTCCATTTGTTTCTTGTTTATTTATCAGTTTTGAAGGACAAAGACAGCTAGCATGAATTTGCCTGCCTGGACAGCATTAACCAACAGTGTCTTCAAATTAGTTAACCCCAGAATTGAAGAATGTTGTAAACCTGTACATCTCCTGGTTGGAGGAAAGTCCTTACCCCAGGTGGAGGAGTTCAAGTATCTTGGGGTTTTGTTCACGAGTGAGGGAAGGATGGAACGTGAGGTTGACAGGCAGATTGGTGCAGCGGCTGCAGTAATGCAGTCGATGTACCGGTCTGTTGGGGTAAAGAAAGAGCTGAGCCGAAACGCAATGCTCTCAATCTACGTTTCTACTCTCACCTATGGTCATGAGCTTTGGGCTTTTTTTCTTAACACACTGACCCATCTTTGCTCCTAAAGGACTAGACCTTGCTACTTTTGTACCAAATCATAATTACAATCACCTCTTGACATCACCTGTTTCACATCACTTCACCAGTTTACCTGATTACTAGTCCTAATGTGCTCCTGTCACAACTTTTTTTCTGGAGTGTGTTGCAGGTCTGAATGACAGGAAAGGATGTATATTTACAAATGTAATGAAGTTGACCAGACAAAACTTCAAATATTTTGTGTTGATATTATCTGCAATGAAATACATGTCAAAGTCAATTTATAAATCCCTTCCTTCTTTTTTTATTTGCGCTTTCTATACGGCCCCAACTTTTTCTGGTTTGGGGTTGTTGCTTTGTTAAACTTAATTTTCAACATCAAAAGTCTACAGAACAGAGATAAAAGTCCCATAATGCAATTAACAACAAATACAAATAATACACCTAAATAAATCTATTATAGACTTGTAGCCACTCAAACGTTCAAAACACAAATTTTAAAGCTTAATGATCCAGCCATGCATTATTTACATATTTTTATATAATTAAAAAGAGGTTACACCCTTATATTAGTTATATATTTGTTTTTATATAAAGTGTCATCATGATAAATGACATACGGTACATAATGACCAGCCTGATCTCACGAGAAAACGTAAGTATTTTACGTTTTGACAGTTTAGTGGCTAATTCGTACGAAATTGTACAATTTTAAAAAGGAGGCGTGCCACCTAACCCCACCCCTAAACCCAACCGTCATTGGGGGATGAGCAAATCGTACTAAATTGTACAAATTAGATCTTACGAATTAGCCACTAAATCAAAAAGTTACGAATTGCCGTGAGATTGTGTTGGAAACTCACTCTTGATCACATTTGATGATGATTGATGATCCTAGGGAACTAAACACACCTTTTATTCCCGGTTGCTCTGCGCTTGTCCTCTCTTGTTGATATGATTATAGACGTGACTACCGGGACATGTTAATACGTGCAGCTGTCAATCAATTCAGTGGGCAGGGGGACCGCTCTCCTACGTAAAGTTGTGGTCGGTCTGAAAACCGCTCCAAGTGGTCCACCGTTTTTATGTTGTTAAATTTGAGAAAAAAGGACTGAGTGTGTTTATATCACCCCAATATGACGGTCTATACACCATACATGCACACATGTCTTTTTCACAATAGGTGCCCTTTAAGTATCCCCATTTGGCCCCAAAACTTCAATTAATTATCATTTTAAATCTTTATTCTTTGCCACTTTCCTTAAACCCCGCAGATTTTATATCTCAGGAAGTTTTTAAACATTTATTTGTTGATGATTAACGTGTTGTTTACTTGTTTAATCAAAGTATTAGAAACTTAAGTGTCTACTTTAATTTCTATAGTTATTAAATTATGTTTGTCATTTAATTTGGATGTCACCAAAATTGAGCATCCTGTTGCATGTGTTTATGTCTGTTTCAGTTTTCGTGCAGGTTCAGTGAAACATTCAGTCAAAGAACTTACACTGACTGAGTTCAACTCAGTTCGTAGTTCTGATTCAACTGAAAATAAGCTGATCGGGAGTGTTTAACTAGTGTATTGTTAATATTGACTACCCTTTCTTTTTGTTAGGGTCTGTTTTTGCTCTATTGACCTCCATTATAACAACATTTTTGGATTACAAAGCCATAACAGCATATCATCATGCATGTTGCAGGCTTTCCTTGTTGGGAAGAGGTAAAATTTGTCATTGTTATTGTTGATCATTAGTTGGCAGCATTAACTCTTTAGATATCCCTATGCAAAACAGATTCTGGCTTTTATATGTGGAGTTCAGTAAACAGCAGATTACAGTGTGTGTGCTTAAATACACGTACTGTGTTCTGACAGCTGAGCTGCTTATTTAGATTTTCTCAGACATATCAACGTAAGGTCTTTCTTTCACGCACTTAATAACCCATGAGCTGAAATCGAAATTTTATTGAAATTGAAATTTTGGCTCAAAGACCCTAACACTAAACTCTGTGGCCAACATTTTTAACACACACATCTGGTTTGCCGGTGTCTGGTTGTGGCGGTGCTGTGTCTCAGTGGGGCGCGGGCCGCATGCTGCTCCTCTGTGCAGTGATGAATGAGCGGAGATTTGGAAAGCGCTTTGGAAAAGAGAGCCGGACTCCTTTCACATCCACTCCAAACACGAAGAAAGCAGCGGGAGCCCGCAGAGAGGTTACAGTCCAAAGAGCGGCGCTCCAAACAACCTACGAGAGACGTCAAAAACAACATTTCTCTCGGCCTCTCTCGTACGTCTGCGTCTGCCTTGTGTTTTCATCACAGTTGCGGAGTTGTCATCAGTTTAAATGGAGTTTCCAGTGGAGAACGCTGGCTTTTAAAACCCTCTCGGAGTGCTTTAAGCATCAGTTTACCTCAGACTGATTGAGCTCATTTATATGTTGATATAAAAGGAAAACAATATTTATTCTAGAGTGCAGCAGTTCAGAGTACCGTGTCCTGGAAACTTCCTTCTGAGTCAGTGAGGGAACTCATCGACTGGATGGTGAAAAGTGGCCTTTCCGTTGCAGATCTGAGTCAGAGTCTAAAGGTCAAGGGAATCTCCCTGTATTCCACTGGTTGTTTGCTACGATTGTCGGATCCTTATTTGCATTAATGGTAAATTTACTCAAATAAAAAAAGAAAAGAATAAATTCTGTAGTCATGTGCTCACCCTTGTGTTGTTCCATAAGAATTAAAGATATAGTTCAATGAAGTACGTTCCCTCACGTGGCTCCAAATCTTTATGGGTCTCTTTATTCTGTTGAACACAAACTAAGAAGTAGGCAATCATAGAAAGGACAGAATACTTAAAGGTGCTGTATGTAAGTTTTTGACTCTTCTAAAGCATGAAAATACCATAATATGTTTGCAGATATATGAGAAACATGGTAAGTGAACATACTTGTTGTTGACAATCAATGCTGAAGTCAGATATTCTGCTTTGAAAATGTGCATTATGTGCCAGAACGACTGTCTTTGTTTTGGTCATTTAAACCCGCCCAATGCCAGTTCAGCCAATTATATTTCAGCACACCGGGTTGCCTTGGTGGAAAACAACGTATTTAATTTATTTATTCAAAAAGGCTCTCAAAGTATGCGTCCGTGACCGAAATGCGACCTCCGGTGGACAGTAGCAGCCTCCGAAATGAGACTCAAATTCAGAGTAAATATCGAGAGTGTAAACATTACAACCCAGGCTCATTCTGAGAACGTAGTCCCGTGGACGTTTCTGGAGACCGCGAAATACGTAGCCGGGGGTACGTACGGCTGCATTTCATTTTTTTAAGCGAACGATGCGGGGCGGTGTGATGCCATTCCTTTTGCCGCTTGCCGGCCGGCCTCTCGCCTCTGTGTGGAGGGCTTTCCCGCTGCAACCAGTTTGTCCGGTTAGCTCTTCGTGTACTTTGGCGGACTCGTGGCGCAGAGAGGGGCTGACCACGACGACGACGACCGGGTTCGAGTCCGGGGAAGAGCGGTTCCAGAAATCAGGTAAGAAAACAAAAACAAAATCCAAAAAATGAAGCGAACAAGTTCGTCACAGGGTGAGAATGTGGTCAAAATCCGAAAACGTGGTAAAAATCAGACGAGGGCTTTTCTTTTTCTGGATGGCTTTTGTGAATCGTTGTTGGTTGGGTTTAGGAATGGAGGAGGGTGGGTCAGCCGATTGGCCGGTCGCACGGTCAATCATTCTTTCATCCAGGCAGACAGGCGGAAGGCCGTTCAACAGCGGCCTCTAGCGGGTTTACACGAGAACGGCGCGGGAAATAGCGCGCACAGCGGCCTCTTGCAGATTCGCGAAAACAAAAATTGCAAAAATACGTACCTCCCAGGACGTATTTCGCGGTCTCCAGAAACGTCCACGAGACTACTTTCTCAGAATGAGCCTGGATTGAAACATTAGGTTAGCAGGATACATTGTAGCCCTGTGTCCTAACAACACACACTGTGTGACAAGATTTGCAGTTATACACAATTTAGCTGTTTGCACCAGACAAACATGACAGAAGTTTAAATACAGCCATTCAGAAGCACAGAATAGTGCACTCACTGCACTCCAAAGAAATTGTAAGGTTTATAATGGGATTAATACATATTAAACCTCTTTAACATTATTAAATGTAGATGCTGAATCACTGATATGTGTTGGTTTGCACTGAGTCTCAGTTATAAAGTTCAATCTTAAACGGTTTATTTTATTTTCCAGATCTGAGCTGAACTATGTGCTGCTGCTTTCAGTAGTACGGTAATAAATGTGATGTAAAATGCCATTCAAACTCACATTGTTAGCATTTAACACTGAATAAAGCACATAAGGTGCACCTGAGGTGATCATTGTCATTTATCCTTTTATTCAGCAGTGAGAAATTGAAGCCGTTTCTAATATATTAATTCGAGATGTTGGTAAGAACAAAAACTCCTTTTAGTATGGAAAATATTTCTTGTATTGTGTGCCGTTGCTTTAGTTAGAACAGGATTTAAATCAGCCTTTTGTCTCGATCGTCAGACTCGCTCCTGTTGGTCGTCAGTCTGGCTACTTGTGCTTGAGTTTGTTTTGATCCAGGATTGTAACACCAAGTTCAACCACTGGGTGTCAAGCTTACATACTGCACCTTTAAGCATATTTGTATTTGATCATTAAAGGGGACTTATTAAGCCCCATTTAACAAGATGAAAAATAAGTCTCTGATAGCTCTTTGAAACTGACCCTTTCAGGTTTTGATCCAAATTGTGGAGTTTTGATGACTGTCACTTTAAATTCAAATGACATGGTATCCGCTACATTCATTCTTCCATGGTGGGGTGCCATGCCAAAATTCATCCCGCCACGGCTACATTACAGCTTCTCATTCAAAACATTCAGTCATGTTTTTTTTTTAATAGCGGGTGATAATCGCACCAAAACGTATTAAAAGGTTAGTGAATTATAACAGCGCAAACTTTTCTGTAACCGTAGTAGTGCTGTGCGTCATTTGTTTAATCCTTTAAGGTTACGTGCTGACTGACTGACTGATGCGTGAGGCCAGCAAACACGAGGGATAGCCGTTTCACTTTACTTCAAGACGCATTAATGATGCTCTGTAGGTCTATTGGAGACATTCATAAATATTCCTAGCAAATCTAATAAATGCTGGAGACATACTTGTTATGTAAACGCACTAAATCGCACTTCAGCAGCGTTTATTGGAGAGCGCACAAGAAGATCTGCGCTCGAGCAACGTATATTTGACGGGGCGTGCGTTCAAGAAGTTTTGTGCACGAGCAGAGGAAATCGGCGCGCAAGCAAAGAGATTCACATGCTCGTAGGTTATTACAAAAATGCGATCTCGACTTGTAAAACTGCGCTCACGATATTTGTCATAGAAAAAACACCACAGGTAGTTGGTAGATCTGGGTAAAAAAGACCTGCCGCCACAGCTGGAAAAAATCAGGGCGTAGCTACAGATGCCTGTGTGTCAGCATAGTGGCAGATTCGAAAACAAAACTAACGTCATATGCTAATTGTCACGATCATCAGCGATCATAACTCCCAGATCGCTGGATCTCACACACAAACACACATGGACTACAATTCCGCCATTAATGGACTACATATTCAGTCATGCCACACACACACTCACACCTGCTCCAAGTCTCTACTGATTACACTCGCACCACCTGAGGATCGTCAAGGACTGATTACAAACACCATTTAAGCAGCACACACACTCATTCACATTGCCGAGTCTTGTTATCTGTAAAGTGACATTACAACGCGTTTCTCCTAGTCTGGTTTCTCCGTGTTTTGATCTATGCCTTGTTTATTTTCTCCTTGTCTGCCGCCTTCCTTCTGACCTCTCGCCTGATACCTTTGACCACGATTCTGGACTGCCTTTATACATCTGTTTGCACCTGTGTTGACCAATACTTGCCTGACTTTGATTAAACCTGCACATGGATCCTAAACCTCAGTTGTCTGTGTCACTCCCCGTGTTACACTAATAAGGAAGAGAAGGTCACTTATTGGCTGGACTTTCCCCCTCTGATGACACATTCAAAGGGAGAATGTCAGTGTTCCTGCAGACTTTTTTTTTTATCAAGTGTGATTATAACAAATAAAATGATGTTATATTCACACACGGGTTATATTCACACACTTCTGTGACACATCTGTGTTTCAAGAGTTCACACTTAGCTGATGATTAATAATAAGCTTGTTTGGCATGCTGTCCCGGGAGGGAGCCCTGAGCTCATTAGATCCTCGAGCCCGGGGCTCCCTCCCGTTGCAAGGCGAGAGGGGAGTTTGAGCTCAGGTAGATCTGGAGAACTCCCCCGCTGTAATAACCAATGAACAGCCAGTGATTGCTCTTGAGAGTTAACCATTTACTAGGAGCATGTCTATAGTGCCGGTTTGGATTAGTCCATTAACTTATGTTGCATGTTTTTTGGACGGTGGGAGGAAACCGGGGAACCCGGGGGAAACCCACGTGAGCACGAGGAGAAAATGCAAACTCCGCACAGAAACGTCTGCTGGTTTGGTAAAGCCTAGAACCAGAGACATTCTTGCTGTCAGGCAACAGTGCTAAGCACTGGGCCACCGTGTCACCCATCTAGGAAGAAGGAGGAGTAGGGGTGGATGGGGGATTCTTTAAAACGAAGATAGCGGTGGTACATAACCCAGGGTATTTGTAGTAGCTTAGGAGTTGTCTGATTGGTGCATTGAGAATTGGATAATGCGGATCCAGCCGCTAGCAATCATAAGCATGTGATCCTCTCGAAATTTGTTTATAACTAAACTTCACTTAAACCCCTTATAAAAGTGATTTTTGCATAATAGGTCCACTTTAAATTTGCAATGTTGCCCATTACAGCTTATCATAGGTGCCAATAAAGCTCTTCAATTTTTTAAAACAGCTTTGTCTACCAGAAATTAGCTTAAAACAACATCTAAACAAACTTGAAATTACACCTGCCTACTTACTGCAGCCCTATATAACTGAATAGCAGAGAATCTCACAGATTAAAACACCCATAAATAGTGTTACCGAGGCGATGGCGTGTACGAACAGGGAAGTGAGCTCTCCCATACATTTTTTGGTGGGCGTCTATGCAATCACACTCGTAAATACTTTGACACCCTAAGCTCATATGTCTGGTGTATTACTCAATATGTCTGAAGGGACTGAACTTTCTGTTATCTGTTATGCAACCACCACAAACATAAATCCTCAGTAATATCCCTTACAAAAATGAAGACATGGTTTTACTATAGTAACCCTAGTTAAACTATGTTTTAGTAACCACAAAATGAGTGTAAATGTAAAACCATAGTAACTACAAAATAAACCAATACTGTAGTAGTACTATAGTAAAACTGTAGGAACTATGACTGTAGTACCCATGTTTTTTTGGTGTGTACTGTGGTTACTACAGTCATGGTTCCTACAGTTTTACTATAGTATTACTGTAGTAAAACTATGTTTTTTAAAACCACAGTACGCACCAAAAAAAATGGTAACCACAGTCATGGTTACTACAGTTTTATAGTACTATAGTAAAACCATGGTTAATTATTGTAAGGGATAAACTCAATGCTCCCAGAATTAATAGATTAGCTAGCAGGTTAGCATCTAGGCTAACTAGTTTCAAGGACATCCTAACAACAGCATCCCCAGCTCCTCAAATACTTGGTTTGTGCAGAACTTTTGGCATTGTTTTACATTTATCCCGTCCTTAAACACACGCTTATTTATGTGTATGTGTTAGTCATTGGAGGGTTACAGTAGCCGTGCTAATGTGTGTGTGCCCCGAATCCACACAGCCACTGTCAAACTAGATTGGTGTGACAGTGGACCTTCAGCGCAGATGCCTCGCAGATATTAAATTACTCTGATTAATGGTGAGTGCTTGCCATTGATTTCTACCCGGTGCTAAGGGTTTCACATCTCTCGTCTCTAGAGAGAGATAAAAATATCTCAAGTTTTAAAACACCATCCTGTGTGTGTGTCAACGGTCAACGAACCACAGTCTATAGCGGCCAAACTACTGAGCTCCTCCCGAACTCACAGCAGGTATGGAGGAGAAACAGATGAGCCACAAGAGGCTGTGTGTTACAGAGATTTAAGGCGCAGCAGCGTGGCTTATTGCTTTGATGATATAATGGCGAGAGTAATATATGTGATCCTGGACCGCAAAACCAGAAGGGTCAATTTCGGTTTGTTTTGATAGGACAGTATTTGGCTGAGATACAACTATTTGACTATATGAGGGTTCAAAGCTGTCTAAATACTGAGAAAATCACCTTTAAAGTTACCATAAGCTCATTCTGAAAATGTCCCCCTATATACAATTCTGGAGATCACAAATTATGTAGCCAGAAGTACGCATGGCTGCATTTCGTCTTTAAAAATGAACGATACGGGATGGTTTGACACCATTCCTTTTTGCGCTAGCAGCTGACTGCTTACCTTCATACTGTATGGATGACTTTTCTGCTGTTACCAGTTTGTCCAGTACTTCGCCATGTATTTCAGCGAACTTGAGAGGCAGAGAGGAGATGACCACGACGACAGGGTTCGAGTCTGGTGAGGAACAGTTCCAGAAAGCAAGTAAGACGAAAACAAAAGGCAAACATTTAAATAAGCAAGTAGATAACAGGGTGAGAATGTGGTAAAATTGGATAACGTGGTAGAAATCAGGCCGCCATGAGGGCTGTTTTATTTCTGGATTGCTTTTGAAAACACTGTCAGTTGGATTTAGGAAACAGGGTGGGCACTGGTCAATCGATGCTTTCGAAAATACTATTGGTTGAGTTTAGGGAAGGAGGACTCTAGGTGGGCCAGTCAATCGGTCAGTCAGTCGACAGCGGCCTCTGGTGGATTTGCACAAGAACAGCAGGCATGAAAGGCCCTAGTGCAGGCATGGGCAAACTCGATCCTCAAGGGCCGGTGTCCCTGCAGAGTTTTGCTCCAACACTAATCAAACACACCTGAACACCCTAATTAGTGTCTTCAAGATCACTAGAAAGCTACAAGCAGGTGTGTTTGATTAGGGTTGGTGCAAAACTATGCAGGGACACCGGCCCTTCAGGATCAAGTTTGCCCATCCCTGCCCTAGCGAGAGAAATTTGAGATCTGAAAAAGCAGCCTCTGGTGTATTCTCAGCAATAAAAACTGCAAAAAATGTACCTTCTGGCACGTAATTGGCTCTCTCCAGAAATGTATATAGGGGTACGTAATTAGAACGAGCCTGGGTTGTTTAAAGTTGACCAAATTAAGGTCTTAGCAATGCACATTACCAATCAAACCTTTTGATACATCAATTTACATATGGGTCACATTTAATAGGGTTTCCATATTTTCAACAAAATATGTCATTTATAAGTAACTTATTTTTACTCAGGGATTGACATTTAACAATATTATTATCCATTTTATTAGTACACTGCTGTCCCGTAAACCAATCCATAATTGTGAACTTGTCTAGCAATTTTCAGATTTCTCCCAGTCAGTGTTGGAAAAAAAAATATTACAATCATCTAAAAAAAAAGATGATTTAAAACTAAATGTGTTAGTTACTTTTAAAGGAAAAGTATGTGTTCCCTACTGAAAAATCCATCTTAAACCAGCCTAGGCTGGTTGGCTGGTTTTAGCTGGTTGACCAGCCTGGTTTTAGAGGGGTTTTGGCCATTTCCAGCCTGGTCTTAGCTGGTCAGGCTGGAAAATGACCAGCTAAATCCAGCTAAAACCAGCTTGACCAGCCAAACCTGGTTTTAGCTGGATTTAGCTGGTCATTTTCCAGCCTGACCAGCTAAGACCAGGCTGGAAATGACTGGAAACCAGCCTGGAAATGGCCAAAACCCCTCTTAAACCAGGCTGGTCGACCAGCTAAAATCAGCCAACCAGCCTAGGCTGGTTTAAGCTGGATTTTTCAGCAGGGTTATGTTTATTTTTTTATAGTTAGATAGGCTATTTAACAATTTAAAGAGATAGTTCACCAAAAAATGAAAAAGTTGTCATTATTTATGTAACCTCCACTTATTTCAAACCAGTTTGAGTCTTTTTGATCGTTTTTCTGTTGAACACAAACTAAGATACTCAGAAGAATGTTAGAAACCTGCAACCATTGACATCCATAGTAGGAAAAACATATACTATAGACATCAATGGTAACAGGTTTTTGGCTTTCTTCAGAATATCTTCTTTTGGTGTACAAACATAGGTTTATAATACGCGAGTAATAGATGTCAAATGTTCATTTTTGAGTGAACTACCCCTTTAAATAGATAAAATTGTATCTTATAGCTACTGAGGGAACAGAATTCTAAGATTAAGTCTGTAAGACCTCAGCCAAGAACTGTGATATAGTTTATTGGTTCCTCTTTAGAGTCAAGACATGGCACATTAATGGATTCAACATTATTATTTTTATAGTCCAGCTAACATTGACAGACCTTTCACATTTCCATTTAATATATTACGCCAATGTGGGAACATATGAAGGCTGCAGATTAGGACTGAGTATATTCAATCGCTCTGAATCAACTTCTCATGTCCAGAAAATAGCATGACCGTCTCAAAGCAGACAGACAGGAACCCGCATTTCCACATCAGAACCGCGCGGACGTCAAATAAACATCTCAAAGAGCGGCACATGTGCTTTACTGCAGGACCAAATTGAACCGTTATGGGGTTTCTTGATATTTCTAGTGTCCTCATTGTGGAACCAAACGGGATGGACCACGAACATCATAATAGTCCAATACATTCCAGACCATTCAGGAATAAAAGAGCGGATTAAAAGGGAGAGATTTATTCCTGGGAAAAGTTAGATGTAAGATCCCATGCCTCCCATTTGTGGTTAATTAGTTTTCTTTGTCAAAAAGTCTAAAAGAATGGATGTGCCAACCCTACTTTTGTTTTTTTCGTAAAGATCTGCCCTCTCATTGTCAAATTCCTACACACACGCACTTCATTACTCACTTTTCTACTCATAAACCGATCTTTCCAGAACATTCTTGCAACGCAGGAGTCCCTCAGGCTGAGAAACGGTAAACCGCCAGCATCCGTTAATAATACGCTAAACCACCCAGCGCCTATAAATAATCCCGACCTGTCACGAACGCAAGCCCTAGGAAAGGCATCTGCCAAAAGTATGAACAACACTGTTAAACAAATCATCACGAAGCCTGTGATGGTATAAAAACAAGGTTCCCGAGTTGCTGTCAGATCCGAACCCGGAGCATGTCCAATCTTTGGACTCCACCGAGGCTGTCTGGTCATTAGTGTCACGTCTCGTCAATCACTCCAGAACTTGCCAACACTAATTACAATCAACAGATTTATTTGGAAATCATCAGACAAGAGGACGAGAAAGAGAGCCAGAGGAGGAATTAAAGGACGCTGATTAAAGTCCTGCTGATGAATGTTCCTCCTGAAGCCATAAACAGCACATAGTACAAGCAGAAGGCTTGACAAGGACACAAACTTTCACTAATAAAGACATTAGAGGAGAGAGTGAGTCGAGAAGAAACT
Organism: Danio aesculapii; assembly: GCF_903798145.1. NCBI lineage: Eukaryota > Metazoa > Chordata > Actinopteri > Cypriniformes > Danionidae > Danio > Danio aesculapii. Next base: position 47,734,234 of record NC_079457.1, read on the forward strand.
TGGATAAATGGAGATGAACGGGTGAGACCAGGAGAAAGCAAACCAAAAGACAACAATTTCTAGAATACATGTCTGGAATACTAATTTTGTTCATATTTTATTCACATATTAATTTACAAATTATTTAACATTTATATACAAGTTAAACCCTACAGAAAAAAGCCTAGGCTGGTTGGCTGGTTTTAGCTGGTCGGCCAGCCTGGTTTTAGAGGGGTTTTGGTCACTTCCAGGCTGGTTTCCAGCCATTTCCAGCCTGGTCTTAGCTGGTCAGGCTGGAAAATGACCAGCTAAAACCAGCTTGACCAGCCTAGACAGGCTGGGAGCCCAGCCAAAACCAGCTATGTCCAGCTTAAACCAGGCTGGTTAAGCTGGTTTTAGCTGGTAATTTTCCAGCCTGACCAGCTAAGACCAGGCTGGAAATTTCCCAAAACCTTTAGTTGCTCTGTCGTTGATCCATCAATTGAACTACATTAGTATAACGTAAAACGCCCGTAATGATGCTATAAACGGGGTGGAGTAACTACTTCTTTAGAGAATAACCCCCTAATTTCTTTGTGCAAATTATATTGTTTTACACACACACACACACACACACACACACACACACACACACACACACACACACACACATTTTAAATAAAATCCAATATTAGTTTTGGTAAAAACACGCACTCGCTTTCCATATTAATTGAAATATATGTAAATGGCACATATAGGGCCAATGTTTGCTTTACTAATATTGTTGAGAACATTTCATATCCTATTCTAAAACATAAAATCACAAAAGCTAACACATTCTAATATCATATAAATAAATAAATAAATAAATAAATAAATAAATTATGAGGCTATTTATTAAGAAATTAAATGTATTATTTACTAGGAAATGAAAAAATCCTACTTTAATAATAGCAATAGTAATGATGATGATGATGATTATAATGATGATTATTATTAAGTAGGATATTGTTTATTATTTGTTATTTTTTGAAGTCTACTTTTACAATTTGACACATGTTAACCACTGCATAAATATTCTAACCAACAGGCCCATGTCATATACAGTACAGATACTTAATAAATAACCTCCAATAAATTAAAAGCATTAACGTAAGCTTTGTTTTCACAAGCTTTGGAGACGTAACATAAACTCCACTTTTAAATAATAGCTCACCAATAGCTTTCGTCATGAGGCTGTGTTCAAAATGACATCGGTGTTTTCAAAATGCACAGCGAAGGGGGTAAAATTGTAAACACGAAGATCGCTAAAACTGAACTGTAAAAATAGTTTGAAAGCAAATTACACCTAAGAGGGATGACTTTAAAGCTTTTTTATTTTGAATCATTCCAGGTTTAAATGTCAGAATGTTCTAAATGAATAGGGCATAGGGGGGATAAGTGGGAATAGAACACAGCCAGGAACTTCTAACTACAGCTTTAGAGGTGTAGTTGCAAGTGCACAAGTTTGCAATGCAGTTTGCAAATGTTCATTGGAACAATGAATTTGGGAAAGGCAAATCAACAAACTATGTTTGTGACGATGGATCTTGCGACCTTAGTTGGCTGACGATGGTTTTGGGAAATGCACCCCAGAATGATAAAAAAATAAGAAGAATTTGTAAATAATGCAATACTTTATTTAGTCATGATAAATTAATCAGTATAAAGGACTAGAACAATTATTAAGCATATTTTAAATGTCAAGAATAGAGCACTTGTATCTGCAGTTATAAACTGCTTACTAACGTCTATTAATGAAGAGTTAATGGTAAACAGATAATGAGTTCTCTATTTTCCAATGCTTAATAAATGGTTCATTGTGTGTCGTTATTATAAAGCGTTACCGCATTTTCTTACAGTGAAGAGAAGCGGAAATGATGAGGGAAAAAACTGTGAAAAGGGTGAAATGGTCTTGCTTTACCTCAAAATAACGTTTTTAATCACTCATCTTGTTAGCATATGATTCTTTCGCCAATATACACCTGTCTAGTCTGATCTCAAGATCTTGCAGTGAACACCAAACGTCACCCGATGCACAGAAGTAACTGGATCATTCAGATTATGTTTTTTTATAAGAACAATCAGTGATGGATGAAGACTTGTGGAGCTGACTGTGAGGATTATTGCTGGTACTATCTAATCTCTCCATGTGAAGACACTATTGAGCACTGCGCAGGTGTGTGTGTGAGATGAAGGTTTTCCCAGTGCAAACACAGCTGTTCAAACCCGTCTCTCCTCAGGAATGCCTTTGTGTGCAGCGCTTCAGCATTGTTGATTCTGAGCTCAGTGGTCAAGTTAATTATTAATGATGCCACTGGCTGAACCGCTTTCCCCTGGATGTACAGTTGAAGTCACAATTATTAGCCTCCCTGTATATTTTTTCCCCAGTTTCTTTTCTTCAAAGATTTTCAACACATTTCTAAACCTAATAGTTTAAATATCACATTTCTAATGACTGATTTATTTTATCTTTGCCATGACGACAGTCCATAATATTTTACTAGGTATTATTTAAGATACTTGTATTTAGCTTAAAGTTACATTCGAAGGCTTAACTACGCAGACAATGGGAAAAAAGAAGCTAATAATATTGACCATAAAATGGTTTATAAAAATTAAAAACTGCTTTTATTCTAGCTGAAATAAAACAAATGAGACTTTCTCCAGAAGAAAAAATATTAAAGTTCTAACAATTGGAAAACGTCACTGTTTTCATTCACTGATTTATTTATTATTTTCGTGTCTGCTGTATTGTTTAGTGTGTTAAAACCAACCCAGGCTCATTCCGAAAGCGTAGTCTCGAGGACGTTTCTGGGGACCGCGAAATATGTCCCGGGTGGTACGTATTTTTGCAGTTTTTGGTTTTCGCAAATACGCGAGAGGCCGCTGTGTGCGCCTTTTTGGCTTCTCGGACGTCTCCCGCGAGTGCCGTTCGCGCCCGCGCTGTTCTTGCGTGAACCCACCAGAGGCCGCTGTCGAACAAACGTCTGTCTGTCCGACTGGCTGAATGATTGACTGGGCCACCCACCCTCCTCCTTCCATGAACCCAACCAATTTTACCGATTGACCCGCCCTAAACCCAACCAACGATTTACAAAAGCCATCCGGAAAAAGCTTGTCGTCATCGTGGTCAGCTCCTCTCTTGCGTCTCGAGTCTGCCGACGCACAGGACGAGCTAACTGGACAAACTGGTTGCGGCGGGAAAACCCTCCACACAAAGGCAAGCGGTCAGCCGGCGAGCGCTAAAAGGAACCGCGTCATACCACCCCGCAGCGTTCGCTTAAAAAAATGAAATGCAGCCATACGTACCTCCGGCTACATAAATCGCGGTCTCCAGAAACGTCCTCGGGCACTACGTTTCCGGAATAAGCCTGGGTTGGTTAAAACTGTGTGGAAACATGTTGTTGTACTACTACTGACCTCCACGGGGCGCTATGTTGGTAACCGCCTAGACAAAGAGCAGCTAACTGTAGAGCTAACCGTTCTGCATCAAGCGCATGCATATGGTCCGGAGCAGCCTACGCATAGTCACATAGCCCATAGCAAAGAATCTCGACACAGAGGAACATAACTGCCTCACTGCCTGCTAGCGTTTCAGAACTTAAGAGACTGTGTTTAGTAGAGTGGCAGACTGCATGGTATCAGTTTCGCTACTGGCTTTCTCTTTCTAATCCTATGTAGAGAACTGATGTAGTTTTCGCTCAACTGTAAGTATTATTCGATTTCATTTGGTGTGTTGGGGTAAGCAGATACTAATGATAATTTCCTTTGTTTGTTATAGAAAGAACTCTTAATATATATCGATCCTTACACTTCACTACTTTGTTAATTTCACCAGGATGTTGAGTAAAATTAAGCTCATTTGTCATCAAAAGGAACAACTCATTCTCACGCTGGGAGAGCAGTACGAGAGCAACATTCAAGGCAAAGGATCATCCACTTGAGCAGTTATGGAGTGAAGCACTGTTCATTTATGAACGGATTTTTAAACATACAGTGGTGGACTCGTTCATAATGAATGGAAGGATGGCAATAGGAATCATTGCTTCGCTCTCAAATACTCAGAGCGATAAACTTGGTAAACATAAAAATGACATGATATTATTTTTTCAATGCCCTGTACACATTTTGTCACATCAGTGTTCTTTGGGGTCTTTTAGCTGTATAAAACATGAGAAATATAAAAAATGTCCACATATTTGTTTTGGGTGATATTGAGGTTTGATTTGCAAGTCTATATTGGGTTAATTAGGGGGTAATTTTCATTTATTTTAAGGAATTATTATTAGGTTATTAAGAAAAATGGGACATTGATCCTCCTACAGTAGGCTTTTATGGTTCAATGTGCAACTAAACAACTGTAATGCATTATGGCCAGTCACTTAATTCTGCAATTGTTTTATCAAATGATAAATACATCCTCGATGTCTTTTATTTTGTGTTACTGAGAAAACACACAAAAAACCACCATGGAAAATTTCATTGTGTGTTTCCGAAGTCGCTTATAGACACAGGAGGATCACTTGAGCCTTAATGGTATGTTGTTTTAATTTTTAAAAGTGCCTCTTAGCACAAATCTAATGTTCCAAGGGAAAACAGGAGGCGAGCAAAGGAGTGATGACATCAGCAGTGTAAGGAGTGCGCTGGAAGAGTGTCTCACTACAGGATGAGGTCTCGCGCTGCAGTCGTATCAGCTAACATTAATGACATCCTTAATCATTTATATGGGGAAGTGAGAGGTCACATGCACTAACCGGAGTGTTTGCCAGAGAAAAGAAAGTGAAAGAGACAGAGACGCGAGCAAGAGAAAGCAAAAATAAGAGCTTAAAGCAATATAAATAAACTACACACAGTCCTCTCTCTTTTATCTGATGACACGTCATTTATTTTCCCCACTGCAGGTTCTCTCTTCACTTGGTATATATATTTTATTGTTGGCCTTCAGACATTCTTTGGAAAGAAAATCAAAACATGCTTGAGAAATATTTTCAGACACTTAAAGCAATAGTTTCTGTCATCATTTACTTTCACTTCACTTCTGTTGACTACAAAATAAGTCATTAAAGAACCATGTTGGAAACATGCAACCGTTAACTTCCACAGTATTTGTTTTTGTTTTTACTACAGAAGTCAATGGTTACAAGTTTTGGAACCAATTAAGAGTGAGTAAATACTGAGTAAATTTTATTTTTAGGTGAACTATCCGTTTAAAGAAAGTCGCTGGTTCGAGTCCCGGCTAAAGCAGCTGGCATTTCTGTGAGGAGTTTGCATGTTCTCCCCTTGTTCACGCTGGTTTCCTCCGGATGCTCCGGTTTCCCCCACAGTCCAAACAGATGCGCTATAGGTGAAGCTAAATTGGTCGTAGTGTATGAGTGTGTGTGTGAGAGTGGATGGGTGTTTCCCAATGTTGGGTTGCGTTTGGTAGGGCATCCGCTGCATAAAACATATGCTGGAATACTTGGCGTTTCATTCCGCTGTGGCGATCCTTGATAAATAAGGGACTAGCAATGTTTCCATCCAAAGATGCGAATTAAATGTATGCTCAAAATTGGAATATTGCATAAAAGACGTGCGAATAAAGCGGCGTTTCCATTCAAAGAGTCGAAGAGAACAGAATCGTCACTTCCTGATTAACTGGTGCCAAATATCAAATATAAAAACGAAATTCGCTGCGGTAGGAGAAGATGCATGAATCTTTTATTGCGCCTCAGAAGACAATGTCGACATGCAGTGAACATGTGGTGGGGTTTGAAGGCATGAGATGTGGAGCACAGACGCTCTTGACAATTCTGGAGGTCAATAATAATTTAATAACATAATTCTGGAACGTTTAAGGTGTTTTAGAATGACCAAAACAACATTTCAGATGTTTTACAATGTGCTCGGCCTGCTGGTTTGTCCATTCACACACATTTTTATCACCACATGATCTCTATTAACAATGATGGAAACATGCAACCGTTAACTTCCATAGTATTTGTTTTTTTTTACTACAGAAGTCAATGGTTACAAGTTTTGGAACCAATTAAGAGTGAGTAAATACTGAGTAAATTTTATTTTTAGGTGAACTATCCGTTTAAAGAAAGTCACTGGTTCGAGTCCCGGCTGGAGCAGCTGGCATTTCTGTGAGGAGTTTGCATGTTCTCCCCTTGTTCACGCTGGTTTCCTCCGGATGCTCCGGTTTCCCCCACAGTCCAAACAGATGCGCTATAGGTGAAGCTAAATTGGTCGTAGTGTATGAGTGTGTGTGTAAGAGTGTATGGGTGTTTCCCAGTGTTGGGTTGCGTTTGGTAGGGCATCCGCTGCATAAAACATATGCTGGAATACTTGGCGTTTCATTCTGCTTTCTATCCTTGATAAATAAGGGACTAGCAATGTTTCCATCCAAAGATGCGAATTAAATGTATGCTCAAAATTGAAATATTGCATAAAAGACGTGCGAATAAAGCGGCGTTTCCATTCAATGAGAACAAAATCGTCACTTCCTGATTAACTGGTGACAAATATCAAATATGAAAACGAAATTCGCTGCGGTAGGAGAAGATGCATGAATCTTTTCTTGCGCCTCAGAAGACAATGTCGACATGCAGTGAACATGTGGTGGGGTTTGAAGGCATGAGATGTAGAGCACAGATGCTCTTGACAGTTCTGGAGGTCAATAATAATTTAATAACATAATTCTGGAACGTTTAAGGTGTTTTAGAATGACCAAAACAACATTTCAGATGTTTTACAATGTGCTCGGCCTGCTGGTTTGTCCATTCACACATATTTTTATCACCACATGATCTCTATTAACAAAATCATGTGACCTTTTTTAATGCACATACTGGAATTTGTTTAGTATAAATGTTTCCATCGTAGTTGTAGTCGTATGCGCATCTTTTCTTATCGAATAAAAACTGCTCAGTTATGCACACGTTTTCATGCACATCTTGGCGTATCCATCAATCATTTTTATGTCCATATCCAAAATTCACAAAAAAAGATAGGTGGATGGAAACATCTTCTCAGAGCTGTGGAGACATTGGTATTGCTGTCATTTATAAATTGTTTTGTTTCTTATAAGTTATGGAATTTTTTTTTACTGTTGTTGCTGTTGTTTTTAACTGGACTTTGAGGCTGTAATAAAGTTTGAATGGATGAATGAATGAAGAATTTCAGAGCCAGCAACTCCATTAGCCAGTGCAGTTAGAGAGGTTGAGAGCATCACCCATCACGTCTCCCCACATCTCTGGATCTCCAGGAATGGAAACCCGGCTTCATGTGCCAGATCTCTCCTCAGCCCTGCACGTCTACTAATTGAGTGGGTTAGCGGTGGCTAAGGGTCTCTCTGCGCTAGGGCCAGAGCTCATAAAGATGGGTGCGGGTGGCCCGGGCCAAGCCAGCTCCATTCCAATGGCTGATCTCAGGTTGCATGGAGGCGGTCCAGAACTTTTAACACAAGCGCCCAGAGAGACCCCGATAACTCACCGCATTGATTTCTTACATACTGGCCTCATGGAAGAAAAGTAAAATAGGTTCATGAGTGTTTGCGTTTGAAAACGAGAATCCAAAGAAGTCATGTGTAGTATATCATGTATATCCTCTTTTTCCTGGACATGTCCTCCTTTTGGAAATAAAATGCATTTCGATGGGATTTCTAAGTCTCCAAAAATGTCTAAGATTCAGCTTTTGCATTCTGCAGTCTTCATTAGTTGTATACGTTTTTACATTAGTACTATTTATTCCTTCCTCTACAGCCAGTATAGAGAGATGCTGTATGTGCTCCTTTCTATTTTATCATACATTAGTATTGTTATTATTTTTATCAATATTGTTATTACTACTATTATTTATATGGACTTTTCCCCCTGATTTGTACATTTTTATGACTTCTAGGCTGGACTACTGTAATGCACTGTTTGCTGGCTGCCCAGCATCCTCTATTAACAAACTTCAATTAGTACAAAATGCAGCTGCCAGAGTTCTTACCAGGTCTAGAAAATTTGATCACATCACCCCAATTTTATCCTCCTTACACTGGCTGCCTGTTAAGTTTCGTATTGAATTTAAAATATTGCTTCTTACATATAAAGCTTTAAATAATCGAGCTCCTGTTTATCTAACCAATCTTCTGTCTCACTACAATCCAACTCGCTCTTTAAGATCTCAAAACCTAGGGCTTCTGGTAGTACCTAGAATAGCAAAGTCGAGTAAAGGAGGTCGAGCCTTCTCATTTATAGCTCCTAAACTCTGGAATAGCCTTCCTGATAACGTCCGAGGCTCAGACACACTCTCCCAATTCAAAACTAGATCAAAGACCTATCTGTTCAGTAAAGCATGCACTTAGTGCACCACTTAGCAGGCTTCCACACAGGTTCTGCATCTTGTTGATTTACACTATGAACAGCAGCTACGCTAATTATTTTCTTTATTCTCCATTTCCACCTGGGGATACTCTTCCCGAGGCCCTCAGACTATGCAGAGTCACTGATTCGATCCAAGACCAATGGCGAGATGATCCCAAGGTTTCCATATCCTGGACCAGGCCGTATCATGAGCAGCTACTGTGGTGGTCATGGAAGAGTGGAGAACATGAGACTGATTCCTGTGACGCTCCAGAGACAGACGAGTCTTCGCTGAGGCCAGTTTCCAGTTTTCCTTCGCTGAGGCCAGATTAGTGTTGGAGCAAAACTCTGCAGGGACTCTGGCCCTCGAGGATCGAGTTTGCCCATGCCTGGGCTAAATTGTTCGTAGTGTATGAGTGTGAATGAGTGCGTATGGATGTTTCCCAGAGATGGGTTGCAGCTGGAAGGGCATCCTCTTCGTAAAACATGTGCTGGATAAGTTGGCGGTTCATTCCAGCTTTTTATTTCTTTCACACACCGTAAAAACATTTGGAGAATTCTCACGTCTATTCACTTGAGGAAATTAACATGTGCTTTGATACGGGTTTCAGTGCGGCCCTAAAGGATGAGGAAACGGCCATGTTGGCTCTTTGTACCAGCGGTAAAAGCAGCTCTGTCTGTGAGACTCCACCAGCATTCAGGACTCCACACAAAACCCTCTGACCTCTTTTGTCCACCAAGCCCATTTGATTAGGAGCTTTTCTCTTCCTGCTCTGTTGTTTTTTCTTGTTTTAATTGACCGGTGGGACCAAGAGTAAGAAAAGGGCGTCAGGGTGTCAACCTCAGTCGCCTCATTTTCAGTCAGCGTTTTCTTTTCTGTCTTTCTCTGGTGGGAATGCGACGGCCGCTTACTCTGGTGGCTGTATTCCAATGGGAAACCCAGCGTTAATAGATGTCAGACCCGCTCCGATCAGACCCCCCGCTCAGATTGTAACAATTAAACTCGTTAGACAGAAAAACGGAGTCAATGAAGGTCAACGTATTGGATGAAATGTTTTTTTAGTTAATGATTTAGAAATTAAACCGTGCTCTATTCATGCAGATGCCTAATTTGTGCCTTGTTGGATACTGTGAACACTATCTCCAATCTTTAGGATGGTTCAAATAACAGGATACATTTTCTAAACATCATTTAGATCAAATTTAATAACACATGTCTGTGATTTCATGTACTGGTTGCTACAGGATAAGATGCCTAGATAAGGTTGATTGTTTATCAATCTGTAAAATTTATGGTAAAAAAAATGGCAGCTGTGGTTGCCGAAATGTTCAACCCAGGCTCATTCTGAGAACGTAGTCCCGGGGACGTTTCTGGAGACCGCGAAATATGTAGCCGGCGGTACGTACGGCTGCATTAAATTTTTTTAAGCGAACGCTGCGGGGCGGTGTGACGCCATTCCTTTTTTCCTTTTTTCGCCTCCATGTGGAGGGCTTTCCCGCTGCAACCAGTTTGTCCGGTTAGCTCTTCGTGTACTTTGGTGGACTCGAGGCGCAGAGAGGGGCTGACCACGACGACGACGACCGGGTTCAAGTCCGGGGAAGAGCGGTTCCAGAAATCAGGTAAGGAAACAAAAACAAAATCAAAAAAATGAAGCGAACAAGTTCATCACAGGGTGAGAATGTGGTCAAAATCCGAAAACGTGGTAAAAATCAGACGAGGGCTTTTCTTTTTCTGGACGGCTTTTGTGAATCGTCGTTGGTTGGGTTTAGGGACGGAGGAGGGTGGGTCAGCCGATTGGCCGGTCGCACGGTCAATCATTCTGTCATCCAGGCAGACAGGCGGAAGGTCGTTCGACAGCGGCCTCTAGCGGGTTTACGTGAGAACAGCGCGGGAAAAAGTGCGCACAGTGGCCTTTCGCAGATTCGCGAAAACAAAAACTGCAAAAATACGTACCTCCCGGGACGTATTTCGCGGTCTCCAGAAACGTCCCCGGGACTACGTTTTCAGAATGAGCCTGGGTTGGGAATGTTTCCGGTAAAAATTTGGTAGTAACATAGCTATGTTACACAGACAGAAACACATCACAAAGAATTGCAAACAACTTTTCCCACAAACAGAGAAACATAGTAATATTAATAATAGATTATTACATAGTAATATATAGAAAGTGTTCAGTGTAATTGACACAACTTCTCAGCACCTTCATGGTAACGCACATGAAACTAAAGTAATGCAATAAACATTATATATCAACATTACATGTTACATAAAACTCTGATGTACATCACTGATAGGGAAAAAAATTAAAAGAACTATAGTAATTAAATGTCATGTAAGGAATTCTGGGAAAAACAATTTATGTTCACTTTTAATATTGGATGGACACTTGACTGGTATATTACCCAGAAACATGACAGTCTACAGAAGTAGGGGGCGTTTATCTTTATTAAAAAGATTTTAAAAGATATTCATTTTGTAGTGGTTCGTCGACACAATTTTAATAGATTTAACAAAACATCACTTCTCCCAGATGCTCAAAGACGGTAATCTCCCACTTTGAAATATGTCAAAGCAAAACTCTGAAGTGTGGAAAATAAAAAGCAATTTTATAATACAGTGAAAGCTTTGCAAGTGCAAATATTCAGACTGGTCTTTTTCAGGAAATCGATTATTTCTCCCCGAATTTATATTAAATATTCCACACCCAGTGAATCAATCCTTACTAGATAAAATAAATACAGCTTTTCTACAGAAGTTGGAAGTGGATTCTCTCCGGATGCCACTTGACATGTCCAGATCTCAACATGACAAATGTTCAATCAGATGTTCTTTAGCAGTTCTCTCAAGTCTGCCAGCTCAGTCTTGGCAGTTCTTTACGGATTGAAAATGCTGAACCAGAGAGGCGGGCTTCTTTCTAACTTGGTCAACCACAAATAATAAATCTACATTACACAAAATAAATACATATATGGGTTTACCTCTTACCACTACCTCATCCAAACACACAGCCCAGCAGATATTTCAAATTATACTGTGTTGCATCAACACACCATACTCATGTTAGTAAATTTGGCAGCATTCTTTAATATGCGGCCAACATTATGAACTCATTTGAGAAAAAACAAAACAATGATATACTTTGACAGACTGTTGCAAGCAGATCATCTTAATGTGCTTTAGTTACTGTACTAATGATTCTTCACTTGAAAACAGCAGTTTTGTCATAGTAGAATCAGCTCCATAACACATGCTGTGCAGTAAAGGCACCTGTGACCGCTGCTGAGTACGGTAATAGATGGCGTAAGTACTTATGCATGGCAGTAAATGGCTTTAAGTGACTCTGTGCATCAGGGGGCATAGCTGGCTCTGTCTGTGGTCGTTTACGTGCGTTTTAACGAGGCATTCACTGCCCCCCTGAGACAGACCTGATGGAGAAAGGCCTGAACGAGACCATTGACTACGCCAACTGCAGCTCAGACTAAAATCAACAGCAGAATTACATGCTTTAGTGAGCGAGCCCCCAATAAAACAGTCCTTAGAGACTGCCGGCCTGGCCCTCCTCCCTGTGTGACTCTGTCCCTCCGACGGGGAAAAAGAGCCCAGTGTTGAATTCGCTTTCTTCTCTGCATTCCTTTAGTGGGAAACCATGGCAATGCAGCCATCATAACCTTGACCATCCAAAGAAAACAAGACTCCAATCCAGGCAAAGAAGGCAACATTCGCAAGAATTACTCTCCATTAATGCCTTGAATTAATAGTTTATTATCCCTGTCTGTTGAACGTGAAGTCAATTAATTGACGTCAGACTATGCATGAGTGGAGCAAGTCCACTGAGACCCTCCATTTCAAATTCCTACTCTTTCTTCTTTGCTTACAGGTCCTTGTTAGGAACCTTGACCCATTCCACTGGGAACATGTCCATTCTCCCTGATTAAGGTCCCTAACTATTCACGTATGGGTCTTGTTTCATCTATAAGTGCGGTCCATTGTTCTCTTGGAAGCTTTTCCTGCAGAGAGGACTAATTTCACTGTTCCAATTGAGTCTCGTACACTTGCCTTTGAACCCCTTTCGTGGTGTCTTTAGGGGCCCTATTAAAGGCCCAAGTCAGACCGTCTCTAGGGTGATTGAAAAAATCTGGACCAATTACCTGTGACCCACAATACAAGAACGAAGAGAAGAAGAAACCGAACATTAAAGATACAGAAAGAGAGAGTTATTATAAAGCATTTAAAACACCACCAGAGGCTTTCATGATGAAATATGACTCTTGAGTCGAGGTGCTGGGAACTTTGTCTCTGCCTCCTGCGAATGGATAGATGAATTATGTGGTCAGCACTACATTAGGGCTCGATCTGAACACAGAGAGAACTAGGAAAAGAGCACACTCCTTAAGATGGATCCCCTGGTTTCCAGGTTTTCTCACCCAGCACTACAGTAATTGGCCGAGTGTGCTGCTGCTCGTCTGCTCTATTGGGACACCCCAAAACTACAGAGCTATTGTTATCGTTGAACCTAGCTGTTCCAGGAGGCATTTTGAGCTGCCCAATGGACAGGTCCACTTCCGAGGCTACAGCTGATATTGACTGCGATAGTGATATTGTTGCACAGTTTTGGCTTCAACAAGAGACTCGTAATGTTGAGGATTTGGGATCAGAGATAATAGCCAAGCGGCACAAGGGGATAATTAGCAGGACACTTGAGGCCTATTACACAAAATGAGAACAAACTTTGGGTTGCAGAGTAAGTTTTGGATTGACAAATCCAAAGAGATGTATACTGGTAAAGTTAAGTTTCAGATGTTATAATGTAACCCTAACGCTTGAAATAAAGTTAAGTTGAGCGTTATTGTAATTCCGCTACATTTGTGGATATACAATGGAACGAAATATTGAGTTTCATAAAACCACGGTGCTACATGACTAAACAATCGTAAATATGAATACAACACTTGGATGTAAGAGTTTTTTTATTAAATCTATACATAACTAACATGCTGGAGCTGTAATCTAACTATACTAACTTATAGCTAAGCATGTACTTGTCTCCCCATGTTCGCATGGGTTTCCTCTGGGTGCTCTGGTTTGCACCACAAGTCCAAAGACATGCGCCGTAGGTGAATTGGGTAAGCTAAAATTGTATGTCCTGGTCCTCCAGGTTGGGGGTTGAGCATTGGGCTAACGACCCACCTCATAAAAATGAGATGTTACTAAACACCAACATGGTGCAGCAATTACAAGTATTTTTACATTAGACAGAACAATATTCTGCAAGAAATAGTGCTAACGAGTTATGTAATGGCTCGTTTCCACTGACTGGTACGGTACGGTTCGGTTTGGTAAGGGTCACCTTTATCAGGCTTGCGTTTCCACTAACAAGGGTACCCTTTTGGTGAGCATGGTGTATGACAGAAAGTTTCAGTCGACGTCATTCTCACTCGAGGAAATGTCTACAATAAAGCTGTACTGGTCACTCACATATCAAATGAAAAGCTCTTCTCACTAAACAGATGCTTCATACACATCAATACTTGTGTAGAAATGTTTATTACTAACTTTTCAATGAACTTGAGTTGATTATAACTGCAGATCAAAGACAGTGCGAAACAGCCTACTGTAACGTCTGTAATTATATTAAATAACTAAATAAATGAACATATATAAACACATACAGACCCTTACAGTCTCCGATATGTTACCAACTACAGAAGAACTACACACAGCAGACATTTTGTCCATATTTAGATTCAAAACAACAAAAATTATAGCCTACAGTCAGTGAAAACCTCTTATCTGTGTCTGTAATCTTCAGCAGCACATGTAGCCTCTGTTAGAGAGCAATTCCATCATTCCCGGTTTATATTAGTCCAAAATGTGAAGATAATAAGTTAGTTAATCATGGCATTTTGTTCATGTTTGCTGAAAAATAATGTGCTCCTTTTTTTCCAGCTTCTCCTTTGTTTCTTTGCGCTTCACTCTCGCGTTTGTCAGTGTCTGACAGGATCAGGTTTCAAAAGCACATCAATAATCAAGCGCAGGTTATTATCATCAGCTCAAGAAGTTTGTTATTTCAGATATAATGTTAAGACGCGCGCGAGCACTAGCAAGAAAGCGAAACCGCTCGCGCCTCAGACTGGCTCGTAAAAAACTACGGGGCACAGGGTAAATCTGCTCTTCTTCTTGGATTTGTGGCTGTTCATCAAGATGACGACAAGGTTTGTTTGAGTCCAGATCGACCATGGCTCGTTATTATATGTATTTATAATTCCGCTAAAATCTCTCGCTGTGTTTTTCAAACATGGCGGGTTTTTTTGTTTTCATTCTGGCTTGTTGTGTAAGCGAATGACGTATCTCTGTAAACCAATAGCGTTCAGCTGCGCGTGTGGCTCCACCTTTTGGTACCCTTTCTCGTGTTTGGTACCCTTTCGAAAGGGTGCCGAAAAAGTGGTACGGTACGGTTCGGTATGCTTTTTGACAGTGGAAACGGCCATAAAAGCGTACCAAACCAAACCGAACCGTACCGTACAACTCAGTGGAAACGGGCCATAAGGTTGATGAAAACATGTAGTGCAGAATAATCTGTGGTACATCCACAAGTAAACATTGTTTTTCTTTTTGAGTTGTAAGGTAGAGTCTCCAGTGCATATAAAGAGAAGAGTGTTTCTACAGGTGGTTTGTCAACACCACTCACCTGTGTGACACACTCAGAAATGCACAATATTGTTATTAAGAGATGGAGTGATTTTAAGATAGTGTCTGGTGCAATCTTGTGCAAGTGTCTGTTAACGTGTCAGAGAGATGAAAGAGTGTGTTTTCTACGGGTGGTTTGTGAAGCCTACTCGCCTGTGTGAGGCTCACTCAGAATTGCATATGTTATGTTTACCTGTATATGTTATGTTTACCTACATGTTTTGTTGGTAAATAGCTCTTGTTCTAGACATTAAAGCTTAGATGAAACAAGTTCTGCCTCTCTTTGAGCTGGGAGGTCTTGGGATGCATTGCGTTGAACAGGGAACGCTGAAAAAATAGCAGACCTTCTCAGTCCTTCTTATCCCGAGGAGGACGTGTTCCTGTTCCTCGGGCCTGCTAGAATCCTTTCTGTGAAACATTCCCAATCCAAACACTTCTGAACTCCGGCAAACCATCTCCGCAACTCTCCCCGCGAGCACCGTGCCATCACAAACACTCGTTTAATACACAGTCACTCCCACCAGCGCCGGCGGGAACCCAAGAGGCATTTTTCAAGACGAGAGAAACACATCCCTGGCGTTCAGGAGTACATCGCGGTCCAGGAACACAGCTCCGGACGGTTCTGGCTCATATGTGGTTTCTTTATAAAGAGCAGCTCATCCGCCAGGCCTTTCGATCTGAGCAACACCAGCGTTATGTGTTCATTAGGGAGCTGTCTCAAAGCCAAAAACGGCTCTTTTCAGGCACCACGTGACGCAGTGTGCATCTGTGAGGGGATTTGTCCAAGAGAGTTTTCGCTCATTTGTCAGATATTTATCACCTGGATTTAACACAGCTTTCATATAAATATATTAATTGTGAAAACCCAGCGGTGGGATTATGCATTATAATATTACGTAATTTCTGGAAAACGGGAGAGATGGAGGAACCTAACGAGGGATCTAAAGAGGCTTATAAAGGAAAGACTCTCGCTGACGGCTGGCGTTTGGGGAGTGCATTCGAGGAGATACATGTCTATTATTAGGTGAGAGAAATCTGAAACAGATTTGATGAAATAAAGTTGTGTGATGAGGCATGTCAGTGCGCATGTAGCAGAACATGATGCAAATTAAGACATTGGCCCGCTACACAAAAACACACACACACGCTAAGAAGGAAAGAAAGAAATCTCTCTGATGGAAGAGAATGGTGTTTATGACACGGTGGGATAAAATCTGGAATCGTTTGGGCTCAGGTTGAGTTGCTGTACTGAACACAGTTTAAAGCTGACTTTATGAAGATACTTCATCCAGAAATGAAAATCCTGTCATTATTTATTCATCTGCGTGTTGCTGTAAACCCATCTGACATTGAAATGTTGCCTTGGAAAACAGAAATAAGTTTAAGCTAGTGTGCAAAAACTTGGGGCAAAGTCACATAGCAAAGTTGTTTGGTAGTTCATTCATTCATTTTCCTTCAGCTTAGTCCCTTATTTATCAGGGGTCACCACAGCAGAATGAACTATTCTAGCACGTTTTACATGGTGGATGCCCTTCCAGCCGCAACCCAGTACTGGGAAACACCCGTACACTCATTTACGCACACATTCATAGATTACGGCTAGCTTGTTTACCCAATTCACCTATAGTGCATGTGTTTGGACTAGGGAGAAGACTGGAGCACCCGGAAGAAACCCACGCCAACATGGGGAGAACATATAAACTCCACACAGAAATGCCAACTGGCCCAGCTGGGACTCAAACCAGCAACCTTGCTGTGAGGCTACAGTGCTAACCACTGAGCCACCGTGCTGCCCCTGCTTGGGTAATAATCCAAAACAAAAAGAAAGTTATAATAGTGCATAAATAATAAAAAGCAAACAAAGAGGAAAACATCATGTGTGCAAGTGAAAGTTATAAAAGATTGTGTGTGTGAGACAAAAAGTGTGTATGTGTGTGTGCGCGGTCGGGGGCTCTTTCCTTGCCCTCCAGCCCTCAAATCCCACGTCGACCATAATAAACCTTTATACACTGTGACACTTTAGGCATGGAGATTATGACCCCCATAATTAAGGAGCAATGGGGGAGGTTTACACACACACACACACACACACACACACACACATACATGTGCGTGCTTGTGCAGCTATCTTTATGGGGACTTCCCATAGAAACATTGGTGTTTCTGCCAACATAGGCTCATTCTGAAAACGTAGCCCTGTATACATTTCTGGAGATTGCGAATTATGTAGCCACAGGAACGTATGGCTGCATTTCTGAAGCTAGGGATGGTATGATGCCATTCCTTTTCCGCTAGCCACCTGATCACTTACCTCTATATGGACGGCTTTTCCGCTGTTACCAGTTTGTCCAGTGTCTCGCCGCGTACTTTGGTGGACTTGAGATGCAGAGCGGAGTAGACCGTTACGACGGGGTTCGAATAGTTCCAGAGAGCGGCTAAGACAAAAAACAAAAGCCAAACAATAAAGTAAACAAGTAAATAACAGTGTGAGAATGTGGTAAAATCTGAATAAGAGGGGGCTTTTCTTTTTCTGGGTTACTTTTCATAACACTGTCGGTTGGGTGTAGGGAAGCGTGTGAACGCTGGTCAATCGGTGCTGTTTGAAACACTAACGGTTGGGTTTAACTAACACTAAAGGGAGTGGGTGGAGGGATTAGTCGACAGTGGCCTCTCTGGGATCTGATATCTGAAAAAGCATACACAGCGGCCTCTGGTGGATTCACAAAAACTGCAAAAAACATACCTCCTGGGAAGTATTTGGTGCTCTCCAGAAATATATATAGGGGTACATTTTCAGAATGATCCTGGGTTGGTTTCTGTTGGACAGACTGTAAATGATCTACCCCTTTCACAAACATACCCCTAAACCCAACCTATTTTGCACTTTCAAAATACTTCATTCTGTGTGTTTTATAAGCCATTTTCCTGATGGGAACCAAAAAATGTCCCCACAAGATCAAAATGCATTGCAGATTCGGTCCTCACAAATTGTGAATACACACATACAGACACACATACACAATCTAAAGTCAGTAAGGGAAAACATTAATAATATTACTGATCTCTGAGTCAGCTTTTAATATATTAGGGTTTTTTTTAGGTGTTTTTTTTTTAAGATTTATTAACAAGATCTAGCATATTGAATTTCATTTCACATAAAAAGTATTTCCCATGCCTTAACAAGGAATAAACAAGAATAAAATTAAATAAACAAAAAGGGAGACAAGGGTACATAAATAAAAATTCCCATATAAATTTATTCTACATAAATTTTTCACTTTTTCCATTTCTGTAAGTTATACAAAAGCACTTTTAGCACGGAAAACATATAAACATTTTATGCAAATATGTTAAAGGAGGACCATATATTAAGTTTTAACTGCTTTTCTACTTTTAGACTTTTAGATTTGACATTTACATACATATTAATTAGTTTCTAGTGCCATAAAGAGAGGTTTCTTAAAGTGAAAGTTCATCCAAAAGTGACAATTCGGTTGATTGACATTCTCCATTTGTACGTGTCATCAGAGGGGGAAAGCCCCGCCCACTAGTGTCCATCCCTCCCTCATTAGCAAGACCTCTTGTTTTTAAATCTGCCACTATGCTGACACAGACATTAATAGCCCCGCCCATCTCATTTGAATTTAAAGCGACAGTCACCAAAACGGCACAATTTAGCTCAAATCCTAAAAGGGTTATAAAACATTACGTGTGTGGTATTTTGAGCTGAAATTTCACACACACACACACATACACACATACACACACTCTCTCTCTCTCTCTCTCTCTCTCTAGGGACATCAGAGACTTATTTTAAATCTTGTAAAAGCTGGCATAAAAGGTCCGCTTTAAGTATGTCCATGAGTGTATCAGGAAGACATAGACAGATTCCCACAGTAAAACCATGCTTGCACCGCAATTAAAGTGTGTTTACATGTCAGTCACCCACGTCCCCCAGCTTCTCTGATCCGAAACAACCTCTCCAACCTGCCCATTTCTCCACTGAGGTTCCAGTTTGGCCTGTTCCCCTTTCCATCGCTCCTCCTACGCCATAAATTAGGATCTCACCTTTCTACACAAACAATAACAACATCCAGGCCTGCGCTTCACAAAGAACCCAGAGCAGGCCACTATATTTAACCCAACAGCTGGGATTCAAGCATCACTTTTCACCCATGAGCTCATTTCAGTCTCTCATTCCTCCCAAATCTTCCTTTTGCTGCGTTTAATCCTCTCGAGGGCCTGAACGGCTGATCTCAGAGCAGTTCTGAGCCGATTTCAAGCCAGTGAATGAGAGATTGAGCTCACACAGATCAGTGGGATTGTTTTTGGGATGGGGTGAAATGTGGACCAGCTCGCATAACTTTGTTATTATATAATCCAGCCATATGTAGAAGCTTGATATCTCTGTTTAGATATCTAATACTGGCAATCATCAGCTAATGGTGCATAGGTTTGCACTAGAGATGTTAGGTGAAAGAGTGTATTCTGAAGAACATTAATGTTCACAGCAAGAAGGTCGCTGGTTTGAGCCTCGGCTGGGCGAGTTGGCATTTCTGTGTGGAGTTTGCATGTTCTCCCCGTGATGGCGTGGGTTTCCTTCGGGTCATTCGGCTTCCTCCACAGTCCAAACACATGCGCTATAGACCTTATTCTTCAATGTGGAAGTGCGCTCGTTTTTGCGATTGTTTTAGAACTTCTGACTCAGTTGCCTTTGGGAGAAATGACTAGGAATAATAAACGGCAGAAAAAAGTCAAACTACTGGCTCTACACGCAAGTGTTTTCATGACTATACAGACAAAGTAGAATAATATAATACGAAAACGTCAGTTTGCAACATCAAGCAGCAAACCGAGCTGTTTTTAACCTCTAAAAATGAATGGAAGTGGATGAGACCGGAAGTCTCGAGCCAAAAAGATTCCAATGGCTGCGCCCGCTCGTACGTGAAGAATAAGGTGAATAGGTGAATTGGGTTGGCTAAATTGTTTGTAGTGTATGTGTGTGAATGAGAGTGTATGGGTGTTAGCCAGTGATGGGTTGCAGCTGGAAGGGCATCTGCTGCTTGAAACATATGCTTGATAAGTTGGCGGTTCATTCCGCTGTGCGTCCCCTGATTAATAAAGGGACTAAGCTGAAAAGAAAATTATTGAATGTTTTATTGAATTGAATATTGAATTAATCAATAATATTGAATATTGATTTTTAACAGACCAGCGACACATTCCTGATGAGGCAATGACACCCCAGACCTGAGAATTTCTCCAGAATATGAATGGACACAAGCTTTTACACGTTTTTTTCTGACTGTTCTAACTGAACTTTTTGGTCACAGTTATTGTTTGTTGCAGGACTCTTTGTCTGACCTAATTTTACTGGCACAATGTTTGGAGTCTCATGTGGCAATAGTCTGTTTTTGAGTGTTTGATATGTTGCAAGTTTTATATGTCTGTATGGGGTGGATGAAATGTATGACAGTTGAACCCAGTCGATAATATAAAAGTCTGAAATCTAACTAAATATATTTTTACTGTAGCATTTTTGTGCAATAATTAAAATAATACCAATAATTTTGCATGCTTTTGTGATTGTTATTTACTATTATTAGTAATATTGGTAAATATAAAGGTAACAAGGCAATGAGGCAACAAATAACCTCATGTTTAAGTTATATTTAATCCAGAAACCTGGATAACCTAACCCACTGGTTGGGCAACACAATCTCACGGCAATTCATAACTTTTTGATTTAGTGGCTAATTCGTAGTTTAGTATGGTTGGTTTAGGTGCCACACCTCCTTTCTAAAATCGTACAATTTCGTGTGTCTGAACTCCTACGAATTCATACAAATTAGCCGCTAAACTGACAAAACGTAAAATACTTGCGTTTTCTCGTGAGATCAGACTGGGTTGGGTCAAATAAAAAAACAACATTCTGGACTAAATGAGTAACCCAGCACTTGGGTCAAAACAACCCACCGCATGTTCTGTATCATAATTACCCAGCCCAGCATTTACTAGAGTGTATAGCCCATGTGTACAGAAACCGAAGCACCCGGAGGAAACTCACACCAACACGGAGGGAACATGCAAACTCCACACAGAAATGCCAACTGGCCCTGCCGAGACTCAAACCAGCGAGCTTCTTGCTGTGAGTTGACAATGCTAACCATTAAGCCACTGTGCCACCCTTCAATATTATTAGATCCTTTAAAATAATCATGTTTTTTGGTTTGCTATTGACCAAACCACTGCTGTCCAATGACTTGCTTACTCAACTTGCCGAATTAACATAATAAAGCCTTTAAATGTCACTTTAAACACCGATGTCTTGTTAAATAACAAGTAAAATATGGCGTACTGTCATCATGGTAATGCCAAAAAAAACTAATTATTAGAAATTAGTGTTTAAAAATGTGTTAAAAACCTTTTAAAAAGATAAGCTGAAGTAATTTTAAAGGAATAAACATAAAATAAGTAAATACGTATAAAAGCTTTGTGGATTTGCTTAAACATGAGGTGATCAAACTAGTTTTTTAACCAGCAGAGTGTCTCCCTAATTCCCCTGCTGTCTGTGAGTCTTGGATATATGAAGTGAAGCCCTGTAATAGCCTACTAATGGCCGAGTTGAACTCTGACCCCTCTCCCCTTGTCAGGGCACCGCTGGTGTCGGACAGGGCATATAATGGCTTCCATGACGGCTCTAAATGCCCCTCGGCCTGCCTGCTAGCCTTGCTAAGGGCAGGATGTTCATTTGCTGAATAGGGGGGCTAATAGCCTCCTGTCACTTGTCGTCAGGTTTGATTACGAGCGCGGGCTGCTGTGTTGTCCCTGTTTATTAGTTTACAGAGTGATGAAATAGCCTGTGTTTCATTACGAAGGCTTTGGAAAGAGACCCGCACGGCAATATAGGGATGTGCGCAACATATGCAAGCCTATGTGGATATAAATGAAAAGTCATGTGCTGGCGAATTCATGTGCAAAATTGGAATATGGCATAAAAGACTGGTGAATAATTCAGCGTTTTTGATCCAATGAGTTGAAGAGAACAAAATCATCACATCCTGACAACCTGGAGGCAAATATCAGACAGAAAAGGGCAGTTTTGTGTGGTGGGAGAAACTGCGTGAGTCTTTTTCTTCTCTAATAAATGAGTTGCGCATCAGAAGACGAAACGCAATGAGCGCAATGCGGTGGCTTTTTGAGGCGTGAGAGGCTCTTTGGGAGCGCAGACAGATGCTCAAGACAGTTCTGGAGAGAATAATAATTGAATAATAATAATACTGAAGCACTGTGATGACAGACTGACAGCTGAGGGGTTTTAGAAATGAGCAAAACAACATTTCAGCTGTTCTACAATGTGCTAGAAATGCTGCTTTGTCCGATAACGCTGTCGATCGCACCAAATTTCATCATCATATAACTGTTTAAACAAAGTCACATGACATTTTTAATGCGCATTTATTTAGTGAAAGTGTTTCTGTCATGGTTAATGCACATTTTCTCTTATCGAATAAAACGTTTATCCTATTCAGTTATATCCTGTTGTCAAGTTTGTTTACTATTATCTTCCAACCCAGGCTCGTAATGGATGCTTACCCCTGTATATATTTCTGGAAAGCTCGTAATACGTCCCAGGAGATACGTTTTTTGCAGTTTTTGTCTACGTGAGGCCGCTGTTTACGCTTTTTCAGATCTCAAATTTCTCTCAGGATTGCCATTCCTGCCTGCTGTTCTCCACCAGATCCACCAGAGGCCGCTATCGACAGAATAACAGACCGATAACCAACCCAGGCTCATTCTGAGAACGTAGTCCCGGGGACGTTTCTGGAGACCGCGAAATACGTCCCGGGAGGTACGTATTTGTGCAGTTTTTGTTTTCGCGAGTCCGCGAGAGGCCGCTGTGCGCGCTTTTTCCCGCGCCGTTCTCGCGTAAACCCGCTAGAGGCCGCTGTCGAACGACCTTCCGCCTGTCTGCCTGGATGACAGAATGATTGACCGTGCGACCGGCCAATCTGCTGACCCACCCTCCTCCGTCTCTAAACCCAACCAACGACGATTCACAAAAGCCGTCCAGAAAAAGAAAAGCCCTCGTCTGATTTTGACCACGTTTTCGGATTTTGACCACATTCTCACCCTGTGACGAACTTGTTCACTTCGTTTTTTGGATTTTGTTTTTGTTTTCTTACCTGATTTCTGGAACCGCTCTTCCCCGGACTCGAACCCGGTCGTCGTTGTCGTGGTCAGCCCCTCTCTGCGCCTCGTGTCCGCCAGAGTACACGAAGAGCTAACCGGACAAACTGGTTGCAGCGGGAAAGCCCTCCACACGGAGACGAGCGGCCGGCTGGCCGGCCGGCAAGCGCCGAAGGGAACGGCGTCACACCGCCCAGCAGCGTTCGCTTAAAAAAATTAAATGCAGCCGTACGTACCCCCGGCTACCTATTTCGCGGTCTCCAGAAACGTCCCCGGGACTACGTTCTCAGAATGAGCCTGAGTTGCCGATAACCCTTACTCACCCTCTTCCCTAAACCCAACTGACAGTGTTTACAAAAGCAATCCAGAAAAAGAAAAGCCCTCACGGCCGCCTGATTTGTACCACATTTTCAGATCTCACCACGTTTTCACCCTGTTATTTACTTGTTTATTTTATTTATTTTTGCCTTGTGTTTTAATTTACCTGCTTTCTGGAACCGTTCTTCGCCAGACTCGAACACTATTGTCGCGGACAACTCCGCTCTGCATCTCAAGTCCGCCGACGTACGCAGCGAGCAACTAGGCAAACTGGTAATAGTGGAAAAGCCCGCTGCTAGCGTAAAAAGAAACAGAAGCTGTCGACTGCGTCATACTCCACGTAGCGAAGACGAAATACAGCCATACGTAGCTCTGGCTACATAATTCGCTCTCTCCAGAAATGTATACGGGGATGCGTTTTCACAATGAGCCTGTGTTGCAGTCTGCTGTGTTGTTCCTGTTTATTAGTTTACAGAGTGATGAAATAGCCTGCATTTCATTACAAAGGCCTTTTTGGGGCAATTTAGGGATGTGTGGAACATATGCAAGCGTATGTGGATATAAACGAAAAGTTAAGTGCCGGCAAATTTATGAAGATATTTGACTGAAAAGTAAAACGGCTCGTTTCTGGATTCAATCGGCGGTGGTGTATATGTAACACGCTCTCTGCTAGAGTGGCTAAAGATCTGCCTCTGGAAGCAATCCGGGGTAATTTAGGTGTAGCTTACAAGAACATGAAAACCAGGCGTAGCGCTCGAGAGGCCGCGTCTCATCACGGTCCTCTGTAAGTGGTGAGAACATCTATCGTGTCAAAGAGGCAAACTTCTCAAACCCCCTCAAGAAGAGAAGGCAGAGCGATTCAAGACCATGGTGAAAACTGAGTTTCAGCTTGTTTTTATATATAAATATATCGGGCCCCCTTGTCTGTGAAACACGAAGGTCAGATTTCCAATTGTACAAATGCAGTTGTGTCGGATGTGCAATAATTTTTTAAAGCTGTCCGAGAAGCATGAATGGAGCATGGTGTCAACGCCACAGCCTAGCTGAGTATTGTTGCTGACCATGTCCATCCCTTTATGACCAGTGTCTCCATCTTCTGATGGCAGCAGGATAACACACCATGTCATAAAGCGTGAATCATCTCAGACTGGTTTCTTGAACATGACAATGAGTTCACTGTGCTCAAATGGCCTCCACAGTCACCAGAGCTCAATCCAATAGAGCACTTTTGGGATGTGGTGGAACGAGAGATTGGCAAAATCTGACAAATCTGCAGCAACTGCATGATGCTATCATGTCAATATGGAGCAAAATCTCTAAGGAATATTTCCAGTTCCTTGTTGAAGGATTAAGGCAGTTCTGAAGGCAAAAAGGAGGTCCAACCCGGTACTAATAAGGTGTACCTAATAAAATGGACAGTGAGTGTATATATACAATTTCCCTTTCTTTTTGCTTTTAATACCTGTACTGTCATTCTTGCCTAGTATGCTAACACTTTGAAAGAAATAAAAAAATTATAATCACAAAAACAAAAGCTGATACAACAGGGAAGACGTAAACATGAGATGACCTTCAGGTCGCAGTCGGTGACAAATAACAGTGAACAGTGACAGACAACAACATTTTTAAAGCTCTCCAAAGCTTTTGAGGCATGCAATAACTCAGTCTAACAGTAAAGGTCTGTTTACGATGACAGTCAGGAGCAGTTACAGAACAACTGCAAGTCATTTACTGTACAGTTGGGTTTGAAATGAGCGAATGTAAATAAACAGCAGCTCAGAGTAGAGGCTACCAATGAGAGTTGATGTGATTTGCTGACTGATACGCTTAGGGATATAGAATAAAATTACAGTTGTTTTCCACTAGGGCCAATCGTTCATAAGGGTGTTTCTTTTTCATTTTCTTTTTGTACAATTACTGTGTTACTAGTTGCTTTATTTTGTGTCAAATACTAAAATAGTCATTATAGTTTAGACTTACAAAGCATTTTCCTACCTTAAAAATTGTGTTGTAATTTTGTTAAAAGCCTCCATTCATTTCCAACACTGGTCTACAAGAAAAAGGACAGCATTTTAGTAAATATTTGCACAAATAAAATTGTCAGTATTCATTATTTTACAGCCTGAACTAACCTCTCCTTGTTCTAAGAAACGTCAAACTATCTGACTTCTGTTTTAAGACACTTTAAGTGTTGTTCCCTGTTGAAAAATCCAGCTTAAACCAGCCTAGGCTGGTTGGTTGGTTTTAGCTGGTTGGCCAGCCTGGTTTTAGAGGGGTTTTGGCCATTTCCAGGCTGGTTTCCAGCCTGGTCTTAGCTGGTCAGACTGGAAAATGACCAGTTAAATCCAGCTAAAACCAGCTTGACCAGCCTGGTTTGAGCTAGACATAGCTGGTTTTGGCTGGTCATTTTCCAGCCTAACCAGCTAAGACCAGGCAGGAAATGGCTGGAAACCAGCATGGAAGTGGCCAAAACCCCTCTAAAACCAGGCTGGCCAACCAGCTAAAACCAGCCAACCAGGCTTGGCTGGTTTAAGCTGTTTTTATCAGTAGGGTTGTGGTCCCTTCTATGATAAATGTTTCAAGAGTTCACACATAGCTGATAATCAATAAAGTGTATTTGGCATGCTGTCCCAGGAGAGAGCCCTGAGCTCGTAATATCCTCGAGCCCGGGGCTCCCTCCCGTTAGAAGGGCTAGAGGGGAGTTCAAGCTCAGGTAGGTCTCGAGAACTCCCTTGCTTGTGGCCGTGTGACAAGTGTAAATTAGGGTTGTTTTAGGTGATAATTGGTTACGTTTTGTTTTTGGATGGTGGGAAGAAACCGGGGGACCCGGGGGAAACCCACGCGAACACGGGGAGAACATGTAAACTCTGCACAGAAACACCAACCAGCCCAATAAGAGGTTAGACCAGCGGTGTTCTTGCTATGAGGCAACAGTGCTAGCCACTGGGCCACCATGTCGCCCTATCAGAAAAGGGGGTGGAAGGGAGGGGGGAGGGGGGAGGGGGGGGGCTTCAACACGAAGATAACTGTAGTGAAAAACTCTGGTTATTTATAATGCTTCCGTAATCATCTAATGGGGCAGATTACGGAGCTAATGAGGAGCCAGCCGTGTTGATCATGAGCACGTGATCCTCTTGAAATTAGTTTATAAATAAAGAACACTTATGACAGACAAATGTTTCGGCCATTTTTTTTCTTCTCGAAAGGTCTGTTCTCATACAGGATGCATCATTAATGTGTTTATATATTATATCTCTAATATGCAAGATATGCTGATCTAATGGGCGGCACTGTGGCTCAGTGGTTAGCACTGTCGCCTCAAGGCAAGAAGTCTCGGCTGGGCCAGTTGGCATTTCTGTTGGCGTGGGTTTCCTCCAGTTTCCCCTACAGTCCAAAGACATGCGCTATAAGTGAATTGGGTAAACAAAAAAAATTCACCATAGTGTGCGTGAATGTGAGAGTGTATAGGTGTTTCCCAGTAATGGGTTGCGGCTGGAAGGGCATCTTCTGCATAATACATGTAATATTTCTGTGTGTATAAGCATATAATCAGTGGTGGAAAGAGTACTGAATAATTATACTCAAGTAAAAGTACTATCACTTGTCTAAAAATGTAGTGCAAGTAGAGTAAAAGTATCTGCTCTAAATATTACTCAAAATATGAGTAAAAAGTAGACCTTTCAAAAGTACTCAAGAGTAGTGAGTAGTGAGTATTACACTGTAAAAAGCTGATGCGTTTACATGTTATTTGTGGATGTGTGTGTGTAAACGTAACATTCTGTAGTGCATTTAAAGTAATGCCCAGCAGCCACACAACGTTATAAGACGTTAATATTAGGTTAGATTGAGGTTGGGATGTCAGGTGACCAAAATTCAAGGTCTAGCCAGCGTCTAAGGATAATGTTATTTTGATGTCCAATAATGACGTCAAATGACGTTGATATTTGGTCGATTTTAGGTTGTGTTAGAAATTGACCAAAATCCAACGTCGAGCCAACACCTTAAACCAACGTCATATTGACATTAAATACTGACATTTCACATCCAAACATCCCAAATTATCATTAAACGTTGATATTTGGTTGGTTTTAGGTTGGACGTTGGACATAGACATTGGCCTGACGTTGAGTTCTGATGTCAACCTGATTTTATTTCCAAACAAAATGCAGCATCCCCATGACATTAGGGTACAATGTCAATCTGACGTCATGTTGACGTGCCTGCTGGGTGTTTAAGGCCATCATTCAGTAAACATCCGTCATCTTCTCATTAGTGACATGCATCTAAACAGTCTCTGGGTCAATGTGTGTACAGATTTTGGACATCTTCTTGAACACTTTTAATGCTTCCAAACAGTTTTCTGCAATTATAAATCGCCCATGTCTTGAGGTAGTTTGATGCGATTTACCTCCTATGTGCGGTTTGATTGGACAGGAATCACAGGACTGATTTTTCTAATCCTCATAGACACAAAAAAAGTTAAGTAGTGATTGCAGGTTGAAGGAAAGTAGTGGAGTAAAAGTACCAATACAGCACTAAAAATGTACTCAAGTACACGTTGTTAAAACTACTTAGTAAATTACAATTTCTGAGAACAACTACTCAATTACAGTAGTTTGAGTATTTGTAATTAGTTACTTTATACCACTGCATATAATATATGGCAGAAAAACATATGCCGGTATAGTTGGTGGTTCATTCCGCTGTGGTGACCCCTGATAAATAAGGAACTAAGCTGAAGGAAAATGAATTGTTAATTTTAAAACCTGTCATTTGATTAATAACACACCAAATCACTTTCATTTCAGGAGAAAGCTTTTAAAGAGACAGTTCACCTAAAAATGTCAATTCTGGCATCGTTTCTTCATCCTCCACCTGTTTTCCAACTCATTTTAATTTTATTCTTCTGCTGAACACTTCAAGAGTTTACACCTAGCTGATGATTAATAATAAGCTTGTTTGGCATGCTGTCCCGGGAGAGAGCCCTGAGCTCATAAGATCCTCGAGCCCGGGGCTCCCTCCCGTTGCAAGGCGAGAGGGGAGTTTGAGCTCAGGTAGATCTCGAGAACTCTCCTGCTGTAACAACCAATGAACAGCCAGTGATTGCTCTTGAGAGATAACCATTTACTAGGAGCATGTCTATAGAGCCGGTTTGGATTAGTCAATTAACTTATGTTGCATGTTTTTTTGGATGGTGGGAGGAAACCGGGAAACCCGGGGGAAACCCACGTGAGCACGGGGAGAAAATGCAAACTCCACACAGAAACGTCTGCTGGTTTGGTAAAGCCTAGAACCAGAGACATTCTTGCTGTCAGGCAACAGTGCTAAGCACTGGGCCACCGTGTCACCCACCTAGGAAGAAGGAGGAGTAGGGGTGGATGGGGGGGATTCTTCAAAACGAAGATAGCGGTGATACGTAACCCAGGGTATTTGTAGTAGCTTAGGAGTCGTCTGATTGGTGCATTGAGAATTGGATAATGCGGATCCAGCCGCTAGCAATCAAAAGCATGTGATCCTCTCGAAATTAGTTTATAACTAAACTCCACTAAGTATGGAATAAAATCACTGTCATTAATATTTCGTGCGTAAATAAAATTCACGCATCCGTAATTATAAAATCGTAAAGGAAAACGGAGCGTACTCGTAATTTTACGAGGCTACAATTTCAAAATCTGCGATTAGAACAGACACAGATACGACATTTTGTTTTTCTGTTTGTTTATGACTGATAAATTTACGATGGGTGTACTTTACAAACACGAATTACAGTTTCACCACGGACACGAAGTTCTGATTACGAGTACGAATCAAACAGCGAGACTTCACGGTCAAAATTACGTCACCGCTTCCACAGGCATTAATAAACAAGCGAGAGTCATCGATCATAACGGCGCGCCTGCTGGACGTTCCAGCTTACACACACCGTGTCAGATAAGATTTCTGTTATTCCCTCTTTGAGAAATGTCCGTCATGAGCTGTAATAAAGGTTGAGACTCAACGAGGTCCTATTTCGCTGTGTTTCTTGGACATTTTACTGAATCAAAATGAAGAACGGGCCGAGGATAGAGAGCTAGCATAATGTCAGTTAACGTTACAGGCAGCGAGCGCAGAGTCTCTCAGGGAATCACTGAACGGTGTTCAACTATAACAGGACATCTGTTGATCAAGTCACCTTTTTTAAAGCCAGATCGAATATTGATCTATTATGTAATGAAGACATCAGCAAAAGGCAGTTTAAATATTTGAGGGTTTGTGCTCACCAGAAGTTTGTAACGTTAAACATTTATGAGACTATGAATCAAAATAAATAAATGTTAAATATGTGACCCCGGACCACAAAACCAGACATGAGGGGCAATCATCTGAAACAGACCTGTATGTCATCTGAAAGCTGAATAATTAAGCTCCTCATTGATGTATGGAAAGGGGATGATATGTTCAGATATATATATATATATATATATATATATATATATATATATATATATATATATATATATATATATATATATATTATCTTTAAATTTGTACAAAGTAAGGTATTAGTAACTATTGATATAAATGTTTGTGATGTTATTTGTTATTATCTGTTTGTTATATTACTTGATTAAACTATTAGTTACATTATATTGTATTACTATAATTAATAAACTATTACCATAAACATTTATATAACCATTTAGCCGTATACTATTCTGTGTGTTTCTCTCTTTCTGTGTGTGTTTGTTCTATATTGGTGATTGTTTAATTACCACATTATATTTTGCTTATTCTGGTTTATTTAAAGTTAATTAATTGATAAGAGTAAAACTTTTCTTTGTTTTATCTACCTATACTGGATAAATCTGTCTAATTTAATGTGTTCTCTGGTGATCTTAGAGTATTTGAGAGTTTTTTAAACAGTTAAAATAGGTGACTTAATCAACATATGTCATGTTATAGTTCAGTGATTCACTGAGAGACTCTGCGCCCCGCTGCCTGTAACGTTAACTGACATTATGCTAGCTCTCTATCCTCGGCCCGTTCTTCATTTTGATTCAGTAAAATGTCCAAGAAACACAGCGAAATAGGACCTCGTTGAGTCTCAACCTTTATTACAGCTCATGACGGACATTTCTCATAGAGGGAATAACAGAAATCTTATCTGACACGGTGTGTGTAAGCTGGAACGTCCAGCAGGCGCGCCGTTATGATCGATGACTCTCGCTTGTTTATTAATGCCTGTGGAAGCGGTGACGTAATTTTGACAGTGAAGTCTCGCTGTTTGATTCGTACTCGTAATCAGAACTTCGTGTCCGTGGAGAAACTGTAATTCGTGTTTGTAAAGTACACCCATCGTAAATTTATCAGTCATAAACAAACAGAAAAACAAAATGTCGTATCTGTGTCTGTTCTAATCGCAGATTTTGAAATTGTAGCCTCGTAAAATTACGAGTACGCTCCGTTTTCCTTTACGATTTTATAATTACGGATGCGTGAATTTTATTTACGCACGAAATATTAATGACAGTGATTTTATTCCATACTAAGTAAGATATTATTAAGAATGCTGGGAATAAACATTAATATACATTTATAGATATGTTGATCTATAAACCTGTTATTTCATTAATAACACACTTTTCATTTCAGATGAAAGTTCTTAAAGAGACAGTTCACACAAAAATTTAAATGATGTCCTCGTTTCCTTGTCCTCCACTTGTTTCCAACCCGTTTTAGTTCATTTCTTCTGTTGAACACAAAGGAAGATATTTGGAAGAATGCTGGATTAAAAACAGTCATTGATTTTAAAGTTTTGTCCCTACTATGGATGTCAATGTCTGCTTTTCCGCCCAACATTCTTCACAACATCTTGGTTTTTTTTTTTAGAGCAACTTGAATGTGAATAAATGAGGTAAAATTAACTTCTGGGTGAAATATCCCTTGCCATCAAAATATTTGATGTCTATTCATGTTGATCTCATACTGTTATAAGTTACAGTAATTATACAGTCAAGGTCAGGCAAAGGGAATTATGAAGAGCTGATAATGCGCCCTCTGCTGGTCCACTGAGACATTACAAATGCTCAGAAAAACGAGATGGCAAGCAAGAATGTATTTTTGGAATTCAGAAATAGTAAAAACAGCATCCCCGTCCAGAGTTTGGACCCATTAAATAATCGTTCACATGTGTTTATTAAAGATCTGACACATTTCTGTGCATTCAGCTGTCTAAACAGTAAAAGTTCAAGACACCGTGACTCATGCGTTCAGACAAGATCAGTTTGTTTTCAATTTTCCGGAAGAAACAACCCATTTTTAATGAAATCTTGCTGCCGTGGTCGACCCTGACTTAATATCTGACCCGAAGACATCGAGATCTCGCCGATTTTATTTGACTGCTCCAACTTTTGAAGTCCATGTGTTACCTCGGGTTTCGGGGCTTTGTTTGCGTGTGTCAAACATGGACCAGATACTGTCCAAGACAAATTCATTAGTGCGGGAGATGACATCAGACTTCTGGACTTACTTAGCCAATGCATCAACGGGATTGTGTTGAAGCCACAACGAAAGCGTTGTGTGCTGTCCATCCATATGAGGAAAGCCGTGAACAGAGGAACTACACCCTGAAGAAAGACTTTTCACAAAATTAACCCTTATGCCGTGTTCACACCAGACGCGGAACTAGACGCGTTAACATTTTGAGTTTACTTGCTTCATTTGTGTGTCAAATTCACTTCACACTAAACACTGATTCGCGTCATGGACAGGGCTTCTGTCTGCCCGATGACTCTAGCTTCATTGCTAAATGGCTGACATGGATTTTATTGCGGAAAGATCTGTGCTTTATGTGCTTTAGGAAGGCTGAAAAACAGCGTAGATTCATTCTGCGCCGTGTCTGAGTCCACTAGATCCTTTCTGAGGTGCACCCAGCTCTGTAACTCCTCTAGAAGCTATACCTGGATGATGGAGGCTCCTGAATAAGCCGAGCTCAGTTTGACCAGCTGTTGTCCGGTGTCGGCAAGAGGATTTCACCTTGGGACATCAACAACAGTCACTACGTCATAATTACTGCCCTACAGTGGCAAGCTCATGATTGGTTAAAGCGGTGAAAATGTCCGCTGAAGTTCAGATTTTCCAACTCAAGCGATTTGTGCGATATGCATATTAAGTACGTACGCTGCGTTGTGTCATTCGCACCGCTTCGTTCGCGCAAATCACGCTTCTGCATTGACTTAATATGTAAATCACTCCCAATTGACGCTTCATCCGCGTCTGGTTTGAACGCAGCATTAAAGTACACAAGAAATCAAATCTAACCATATTGATTTTGTTAGCTCGCATTGCCAGTACTGTGGTGAGTTCTGTTCATGTCATTAAGAAAAAAAAATGTCTGTGCTTGTAATCTTGAATTGAAATCATAAAATGCACTTCTTGTTTTTCTTCAGTTAAATTCTCTAAATTAAGGTCTGTCCGAGGTAGTGGGCGTGGCTAACACACTTAACCACGCCTATCCAGCTGTCAGTTTTGACAACAATCAGAAATGGTGAGCAGGAGGAGTCTGTTAGGTTGCAATAACTCTCCCCAAACCCTTTTCTAGATCTTTTGTGGATGAAATGTGTACTTAAATACATCCAATCAGCTCACAACGGAAAAGACAAGCCACGCCCACTGTTTTCTCATTTATTATTCTGTTTCTCTAGGAACTGCGTCACAAAATAAAAAAATATCACACTTTAATCACAAACAGAATGTTTACTGGGAGCTGTTGTTTACTCGACATTTGGCCACAACGTTTCATAGAGATGGAAAGTAAATAAATGAGAAGCGTCTAATGTCTGAGCACGTGTGCAGCACATGAACGAAAGTGTTTTCAGTCGTTTTACTGTGGATTATCTTTTTCAGAAAGACTTGAAAACTATAATGTGGACTATTTTGGATGAAAATGCCATTTTTTAATTGATCTGGATTAGTGTAGACCGACGATTTTAGACTCTTTCCTGCAGAGTGACTTCAGTTATGATGAGCATCAAACCAAGAACCAATAAGAGTGTAAAATCTGAACAAACAAGCGCAGGGAAATGTAAAAACTGATTTTTCTTAGGCACTCAGTGTCAGCGCAAAATTACCACTGTAGTTGATGTAAAGTATCATCTCAGAATATGGAATAATGAAAGTGTCACGGATGGATGACGTCAACTCTGGGTGTGTTTTCTTGTGTGCAGAAGCACCGCTAGAGGAGGAAAAGTTCGGACGGTTCTATGGGCCCAAGCAGCTTTGAGGCCCCCTGAGATATTATTAGGGGCCCAAGTGACCACAAAAATGATAAGTTGCATTAAAACAACATTGGGTCAAATATAAATAAACGTTGGGTCAAATTTGATCAATGTTGGGCAAAAACTGATCAATTATTAAATTGAAAGAACACTTTTTTAACCTGGGATGGCACGGTTGCTCAGTGGTTAGCAAGACGGTTGCTGGTTTGAGTCCTGGCTGGGTCAGTTGCCGTTTCTGTGTGGAGTTTGCATGTTCTCACCTTGTTGGCGTGGGTTTCCACTGGGTTTCCCCCACAGTCCAAACACATGTGCTATAGGTCAATTTAATAAACTAAATTGGCCGTAGTGTGTGTATGTGTGAATGTGAGAGTGTATGGGTGCTTCCCAGTACTGGGTTGCAGCTGGAGTGGCATCCGCTGTGCAAAACATATGCTGGATAAGTCGGCGGTTCGGTCCCCTGATGAATAAAGGGACTAAACCGAAGGAAAATGAATGAACTTTTTAACCTAATGGTTGCGTTTGTCCATGTTTAATGTACATTGGGTCAATGTATTCCAGCAGTTTTTGTGAATATAATTTGCATGAAAATGAATAAAAGTTTTTGGATGATTTATGTCACAAATTATTTATTGATTGCAATTTATTTGGTGCATTAAAACATATTCAGCTCAGTTTTTCCTCTCATAGACAGCTGCCTTTGAATGAATAAGAAATAGCAAATCAAAATCATATTGCTGTTTTGGATGCAATTCTGGATTGCTGTATTAAGCATAATCCTCCACACAATAAAGCAAGTATTTAGTATATTTTTTTAGTATATCTGAATGCCTGAATATCTTTTTTTTTTTCTCTTAATTTCAGGTAAACACCACTAGTTTGAGTTTACTAAGAGTCAATCTGTAAATGCAGGAGCAAGTCATATACTCTGTATAGTGAGAAACCTCATCCTGCACAAAAAAAATTTAAAATGCTCTTTAAAGTAGATGCTATTACTGAAACACTATAACATTTGTAGGCTTTTCTCAATCTGTCCTAAAATTAATCTGCATTTAACACGGGAGCCTCATTCTGAGCTGCTACTGCCATCTACTGGACATAAACAGATCTGCATGATGATCAAGTTGAGTTCATTTCACAGATCTGTATTTGAGAAAGCTGTATGTTTGAATTCGGGCTGCACAATATATAACCGCAGAATCTGCAATTTTGACTCCTGATTGTAATTAACCAGGAAATAGTTCAGAACACAAGCTAAACCCTACTGCACTGTGGAGAAAAAAAAAGAGTTCACTCAACTTAAAATTGTAAGGCAACTTACTGCATAGATTTTTTTAGTTGAATCAACTTTTAACTCTGGTACTGCAGTTGACTCGATTTAAGTTGAGCCAACTCAAAAAGCTGTTCAAGTTGCCTTACAATTTTAAGTTGAGTCAACTTCTTACAATAAACAAATTTATTTTAAAATGCCTACGACTGTATAAGATTAAGCTAATTTAAACAAGAAATTATGAAAATGTGCAGCTTTAACAAAGATTCATTGTTTTTCTTTGATCACAATGAGGAGTATACAGTGTTATATTACATCTGATTTCATTGTTTGATTACATTACCATTGATTACATTGACCTCGATACTCTTAGAATATCCAGAAAACCGTAAAGCATCTATTTTGTTTGTATCTTTGTTCTATTGTATTTATTTATGATTGTGTAATGTTTATTGTACCGCAGCAGACACACAACATCATAAGACGTTAATATTAGATTACGTTTAGGTCGCCAGCATCTAAGGACAAAGTTATTTTGACGTCCAATAATGACGTGAAATGACGTTGATATTTGGTTGATTTTAGGTTATGTTGGAAAGTGACCAAAATCCAACGTCGAGCAACATCATTCAGATTGACGACAGATACTGACATTTATTCGTCAGATCTTATAGACGTCATAGTGGTAACGTCCACACAACGTCAAGCTGTAACATTATTAGATGTTGGTATTTGGTTGATTTTAGGTTGCGTTGGACGGTTACCAAAATGTGTTGGGCGCCAGCCTGATTTTTATTTCCAAACACAATGCAACGTCCCACGACGTTGGGGTACAACGTCAATCTGATGTCATTTAGATGTCCTGTGCCTGCTGGGACTTTATAATAAACACACTCCCTACACAATTATCGCAATGTTAAATGATAGATTCTTATCTAATAGAGTTATTTAAATCATCTTATGAAATGACATTGATATCGCAATATATATTGCAGAAAAACTAAATATTGCAATGTCAGTTATTGTCCAAGGTCGTGCAGCACAAGTGTGAATGATTGTTTTTCAAACTCAGTTAGCCACAGGCCGGTAACCCAGTAGCTGATGTAAAAACTCCATCCGAACAGTCTGTCATTTGCTCTGTAAACAATACAACTCGACCGAGAAGGCCAAACCCAATGGCAGCCTTCAGCCGGGCATCAGACTAGAGTTTCAGTCACATGCCAAGAGTCAGGAACCCTCAATAAACAGGCTAAGAAGAAACAAGGTTTATTTTGACCGCAGTGTTTCACGCAAATGTTACCGATGCATCCTTCTCTGATTCCAGAGGACATAAACTGGAGTATAAAAACTTCTGTTTTGGTTCCGCCCTTGCAAAACACAGCGCATGTGATTCATCGCTGACGTCTTGAGCCTGTCATCAATCACAACCTTTCGCTGGGCAGTTATAAGTTGGCATGCAGAGAGCTCTCCTCATGTCAGATATTAACTAATAGTCATTTAAATAACTTTACCGAAGCCTCTCTACTTGGTAGTGGGTCTCACGTGTCCACCATGTTTGTTAACACTTTTTACCCGAGTTTGTAGTTCCAATCAAATTCACGTCCAATGCACAATGTATTGTGGGTAACATTAGTCGTTAGAGTACAGACTGTTCTACACTTCAGAGTTCAACCTGAAATAGTAGAGCATATGCGAACCTATGGCATGCTCTTTTTAACATAGAAGACCAGCCAAACAACTGCACAAAACAGACACCCTGTACTAGCTGTGCACCACTGATATAATAGATAAAATAACTGCTTTATAAGTAGGCCCACATGGAATCTGCAGCCACAGAAATCTTAGCAACCTACTGAAAAATCCAGCTTAAACCAGCCTAGGCTGGTTGGCTGGTTTTAGCTGGTTGACCAGCCTGGTTTTAGAGGGGTTTTGGCCATTTCCAGGCTGGTTTCCAGCCATTTTCAGCCTAGTCATAGCTGGTCAGGCTGGGAGATGAACAGCTAAAACCAGCTTGACCAGCCGAGCCAGGCTGGGAGCCCAGCCAAAACCAGCTATGTCCAGCTTAAACCAGGCTGGTCATGCTGGGTTTAGCTGGTCATTTTCCAGTCTGACAAGCTAATACCATGCTGGAAATGGTTGGAAACCAGCCTGGAAGTGGCCAAAACCCCTCTAAAACCGGTCTGGTCAACTAGCTAAAACCAGCCAACCAGCCTAGGCTGGTTTAAGCTGGATTTTTCAGCAGGGCAGATTTCCACAGATGTCTATTTACTTATGTAAACCAAAAAGGAAAACAATATCATATTTATTCTCCATAGACACTGCATTAGAAAAACACATCGCATACGCAATCATTTTTATTTTTGTAATTTGATGCGAAGAGGATAGAATACAAAAGTACAGCGTTATAAACGTACATACTGTACATCTTTTTTAACATTAAAAATCAATTTCATTAATGGATATACCCGAGATCGTTTTTTTACTTCCCCCAATATGCAATGTCAAGAGAGTGAATCCATAAGGAAATGTAAACTGCACACATTTGGTAATGTAATATGTAAAGTCGTGGACGTGTGTCTCACAGCAACTTATCCTTTAAATGTCCATGCTTAATCAGTCAAATAAGGTCTATTGGTTAAAAGGGTTATTGACAATGAATTGATCATCAAGTAACATTGTTAACACCCCTAGCCTGTATTGTTGTCGCCTCACGTTTTAATCACCTACTGCGTTCCGCGATTTTGCCGTTTCGCGATGTGCACTCACAGTTGAAAAAGGGTCACGTCAATTACGTCAGTCGAGACTTTTTCATTGTCCAATCACATGAAAGTAGAGGCAGGGTTTCCGTTGAGGTGACAGCAGTGTTTGCGCTGTCGAGACAACTACGGAGACTTTTGAAGAAGGAGAGGCTAGTGGTTTTGAGTTATTCTGTGTTATATGACTTCACAAATCTTGAATATATTATTATTAAATATTAAAATTATATTGATATCAACAGCAAAACTCATGCAAAATATGCAGCTGATTCAGTCGACTTATAAGTGCACTGCACTTCTTTATTCCCTGTCAACAAAAAGGAATTGCAGTGCGCCTCGCGTTTTTAAAACGTAAAAGCGCGTTGGGTGTGATTTGCCCCTTAACTGGTATTTTATTCTAGAAAACCTTGCTAGAAAACTGAACAAAAGAACAGAAGCTTTAAAATATCAATTCTGCCCTGGCTTAAAGTGCAATTTAAAGGCTTAACTAGGTTAATTAGGTTACTGGGCAAGTTAGAGTAATTAGGAAAGTCATTGTATAACAGTGGTTTGTTCTGGAGACAATCCAAAACTAATATTGCTTAAGGGGGCTAATAATATTGACCTTAAAATTGATTAAAGAAATTAAAAACTGCTTTTATTCTAGCCGAAATAAAACAAAAAAGACTTTCTCCAGAAGAAAAAATATTATAGGAAATACTGTGAAAAAACCCTTGCTCTGTTAAACATCATTTGGGAAATATTTGAATATGATAATTTTGGCTTGTATATGAGCCAGGCCTATTCTATTTGACCTATATATAAAAAGCTGAGAGCGAGAGAAATAAACAAACATTTGACTTCAATTCTATTTCTCGGTTCTCAAAAGTGTATCCCTGGGCACATTTTCCCAATGAGCCTGCATGTGCTTCAGACACCGAACTAAAGAGCTCTCTTTCTTACTAAACTAAACTAAAAAATTATACCAATATAGACCATCATTCCAACTAATTAAAGACCTTGGCCATGGCATGTCATTCCTCGTGTCTTCTCTCATAGGCCTCTGGGAAGCCATCTCCCTGCATCAGCACAAAAAGCAAATTTTCCCTGGGAAAGACAGCCTCTGAACTCTACAGGAATTACATGGACAACACAGAAATCTGCACCTGCTCCG
The DNA here is from genome assembly GCF_903798145.1 of Danio aesculapii. NCBI lineage: Eukaryota > Metazoa > Chordata > Actinopteri > Cypriniformes > Danionidae > Danio > Danio aesculapii. The sequence goes on from NC_079457.1 coordinate 47,773,192, forward strand.
GACAATCGGACAATCCACACCTCTCTCTCTTGCAGGAAAATATCCCACATAAACTTCACACCCAAGAAAAGTTTCGAAATGTGATTTTGCAGATGGTCCAGATCCAATTATGAAATGAGAAGGGGCTGAGTATCCGCCCCTGAGAGACTGTTCGCTGGATAACCCTGGCCAAAACTAAGCAGGCGTTTTTGGGCGAAACCACAGGATGCCGAACAGCCAATCCGAGGCCGGCATTCCTTCTTTTCATCAACATAGATTTATATCACAACCAATCATCTCACGGGGCTCTGTTTGACACGACCGGTCCCGCGAACCAGACAACCAAAACATTTGATCCTCTCGGAGTGTTGAGCGCACAATGAAATCACTAGCACATGCTTCAAAGAAACACACACACAGAGTCTACAGTATTTAAGAAATCAAGAGCCGCATACTGGTGACCTCTCTGACACCGGGCCACTCAAAGAGTGACTACATAAATAAATAAGGCGAAACCTGAGAGAGACTTTGTTCTTGCAGGTACTAAAAGAAAAGACTCTTTAACAATGAATAGCTGATGTCACTTTTACTGGGGGGTTCAAATAGACGCTTAAATCACCAGCAAAACCAAGACAAATCAATCAAGGTTAATGAATGGCATAGAAAAAAATGTTGGGAAATGTTCCCAAAAAGCTGTGTGTGTAATATATATATATATATATATATATATATATATATATATATATATATATATATATATATATATATATATATATATATATATATATATATATATATATATATTATATATATATATACATACAGTTGAAGTCAGAATTATTAGCCCCCGTTTATTTTTTTCCCCAATTTCTGTTTAATGGAGAGAAGATTTTTTTTCCACACATTTCTAATGATAAAAGTTTTAATAACTCATTTCTAATAACTGATTTATTTTCTCTTTGCCATGATGACAGTAAATAATAATAGACTAGATATTCTTCAAGAAACTTCTATACAGCTTAAAGTCACATTTGAAGGCTTAATTAGGTTAACTATAGGCAGGTTAGGGTAATTAGGCAAGTTATTGTATAATGATGGTTTGTTCTGTAGACTATTGAAAAAAATAACTTAAAGAGGCTAATAATTTTGACTAAAATGGTTCATAAACATCTTTTTAACTGCTTTTATTCTAGCCGAAATAAAACAAATAAGACTTTCTCCAGATGAAAAAATATTATCAGACATACTGTGAAAATTTCCTGGCTCTGTTAAACATCATTTGGGAAATATTTTTTTTAAAAATATATCAAAAGGGGGCTAATAATTCTCACTTCAACTGTGTATATATATATATATATATATATATATATATATATATATATATATATATATATATATATATTTATTTTTTATTTTTTTTTTGCTCATATATTTAGCTGCAATTTCACAAAACAGATTTTTAAAAATTATATTTTAGTCACCGAAAATCTTTGGGAATAGAAAGACAAAACTTTTTAATTGATGCTAAATATTGGAAAAAAATACAAAATTTCAACAAAAGTTGATAAAGTTGATAAAGTTGATAAAGTTTCTCTTGAATTTTGCTCTTTTTAATTTTTTTGTTTAATATTTCTTCTTAACATATAAATTTGGGTGTACTAATTATGGACCGTTTTCATGAGTTATTTTGTTACATTAGCTGCAGATTTGTCCTCAGTACTGACTAATCTAATGCATGTGCACAAATATAGTACTGTACTGCCTTAATTCTTCGTGGTACTGAAAATATTCCTCAGACATTTTGCTCCATATTGATATGATAGCATCACACAGTTGCTGCAAATTTGTCAGCAAATCTCTCGTTCCACCACATCCCAAAGGTGCTCTATTAGATTGAGAGCTGGTGACTGTGGAGGCCATTTGAGTACAGTGAACTCATTGTCATGTTCAAGAAACCAGTCTGAGATGATTCACGCTTTATGACATGGTGCGTTATCCTGCTGGATGTAGACATCAGAAGATGGAGACACTGTGCTCATAAAGGGATGGACATGGTCAGCAACAATACTCAGGTAGGCTGTGTTGGTGCTCAGTTGGTACTAATGGGCCCAAAGTGTCCCAAGAAAATATCCCCCACACCATTACACCACCAGACAGGAGTGGCACCCGGTGTGGTCTTCTGCTGCTTTAGCCCATCCCCCTCAAGGTTGGATGTGTTGTGTGTTCAGAGATGCTCCTCTGCAGACCTTGGTTGTAACGAGTGCTTATTTGAGTTACTGTTGCTTTTCTATCAGCTGGAACCAGTCTGGCCATTCTCCTCTGACCTCTGGCATCAACAAAGCATTTGCGCCCACAGAACTGCCGCTCACTGGATATTTCCTCTTTGTCAGACCATTCTCTGTAAACCCTAGAGATAGTTGTGCGTGAAAATCCCAGTAGATCAGCAGTTTCTGAAATACTCAGAGCACCCCGTCTGGCACCAACAACCATGCCACGTTCAAAGTCACTTAAATCCCCTTTCCTCCCCATTCTGACGCTCGCTTTGAACTGCAGCAGATCGTCTTGACCATGTCTACATGCTTAAATGCATTGAGTTGCTGCCATGTGAATGGCTGATTGCCAGCAGTTGGACAGGTGAACCTAAAAAGAGGCCAGAGAGTGTATAATTCCAGTATTTCTAATGACAAGCTATCCTAAAAAAATAATAGAAATTTTAAAACAATTCCATCATGAATACTAAAGTATTCTGGAAGTATAATAATTGGTGTATAATAATTAGCTCAGAAATATACTCAGGGGCCAGGCCATGGAGGGATTTAAATTCTAAACTGGATTGGCAGCCAGTGTAGGGAAACCAGTACAGGTGTAATGTCTTCTCGTTTTTTTGTGCCTCAGTATCCCAGATCTTTGGTACACCAGTTTTCAGTGTCTTTCTATTGCAGTATAAGTGTGTGTGACTGCTAGTTCAGCACAAATCTACATCATACAGTGTTTATATAAGCTGACCTCTGACTACCAAAAGTGTATTTAGCTGCACGTTTGACAGATTTAACACTACCAGATCTATGATTTACATACGAACATGTTATTTTCACTGACCTATGAAAGTCCTATCTCCTTCTGCATTCCCAAAAAGAAAATGTAAGTCATACAGGAAGGAGACGAGGCTGCGTATATTCCTATTGAAAGAATCTGCTGCATGTATACAGTAAACGCATTTGGGCACTAAAAATACATTTAAAAAAAAGTAAACATAGCATAGTGCTAGAAACGCAATATGTCATGAGAAGACAAGCCCTGAGTCATGCAGATTAGAGGTTTAGAGTGTAATCATTTGTCGTATAATCAGACAATATACTTGTGTAAACACATAAATCTTAAATGACAGTACTTATACTAAGTCCAGCCAGCCGTACAGTCATTATTGTGAAATAAAAGTGCAGGTTTGCTATTGAAACCAGAGAAATATACAGTTTGGTGTGCATCAAATGTTAGAGAAATGCTAACTGACCCAGCCGAGGCTCAAACCAGCAACCTTCCTGCTGTGAGGTGATCGTGCTACTCACTGCTCCACCGTGACGCTCCCCTTTCATCATTTAATATTATTTTTTACGTTTAAAAACACACACCAAAACCAGTTCTCCATGGTAAGACATATCGTTATGTGATGTGTGTGTTGTCGTGCTGTGGTAGCAGAAGTGTGTGTCTCTGGTGAAGTGATTATATGAGCTGAACGGACTGGCCTCTGCGCTCTGGGCTGTAATGTGCTGGTTTTACCGCGGTAAGGGAGTGATTTACACTGTCCCCCTGCTGCAGTTTATTAAATCCGTCCCGCCTGCCAATTTGCAGACTGCTGCAGGTGTCAGAGGAAAGTGTGAGGTGAGATTCAGAGGCTCAATGCTCCCATTATGAAATGAACACGTGCAGCTGAAGGGACAAACACACACACACACACACACACACACACACACACACACACACACACACACACACACTCCCTCACTCAAAAACACAGTCACCTAAGCATACACATATGCAAGCTCACAAAATACACACACATATTCATAAACACATGCATACATGCACACACCTACTCACACACACACACACACACACACACACTGCAAGCTTGCAAACAAGCACATGAAAACACACACTCAAGCACACACATGCACACACTCTCTCACACAGACACAGAGACAATTACTCATGGACACATACAAGCTCACACACACTTGCTCACTCAACTCTTATACACACACTCATAATAAACACACATACCAAAACACACGAACTCACACACACTCTAACACATAGACACACACACATGCAGAAACACAAACATACACACACCGAGACACACAAATGCTAACACACAAAAGGACATTATAACACACAAACAAAAACACACACACACACAAATACTCACAGAAACACAGAGAGAGAGAGACACACATGCACACAGGCAAACACACACACACACACACACACACACACACACACACACACACACAAAAGGACATCATTACACAAATACACATGAACATACACAAAAACATACACACACACACACACATATTCATAAACACATGCATACAAGCACACACACACACACACACATTGCAAGCTTGCAAACAAGCACACAAAAACACACACTCAAGCACACACATGCACACACTCTCTCACACAAACACAGACACAGAGACATTTACTCATCGACACGTACAAGCTCACACACACACTTGCTCACTCAACTCTTATACACACACTCATAATAAACACACATACCAAAACACACAAACTCACACACCCTCAAACACATGGACACACATGCAGAAACACAAACATACACACACAGAGACACACAAATGCTGACACACAAAAGGACATTAAAACACACAAACAAAAACACACACAGACACACAGAAACACACAGAGAGAGAGAGACACACATGGACACAGGCAAACACACACACACACACACACACACACACACACACACACACACAAAAGGACATCATTACACAAATACACACGAACATACACAAAAGTACACACACACACAAACACACACAGATATGGGCATTACTAGCCACATATAGCTGGCCGAGGCTGTGTTAGAGCAGGTGCTGGTTTACTGTATACAGAATGAGTCTTTAATATTCTCCACACACACATTAATACCAACTGCGCTCTGCTTTACAGATATTTACAGAGAGTTTGTGTTGGCTGGGTTTGGCCGTCAGAGGCTGGGTCATAAAACTCACACACACACACACACATCTGCATTTGCCTTTTGATCTTGGCTCTGTCTTACCAAAGCAACTGCACAACAGCTAAGCGGACGCTAGGCTTCATTCAGCACAAGCAGAACGGATTAGCATGCAAATCATTGCTAATAAACAAATGGCTTCATTCAGCTGAATGCGCAAGAATAAGTTTATACGGTTATTAGTTCTGCTTGTTTCATGAAGGAGGAGCATTGTGTTTTTGACTTTACCCAACCAGATCTACCTAATCTTGAGATTTAAGTTATTTTAAATAAAAATAGTCCCTTGTAATCAAAATAACATTTTTAGATGATAGCATTAAGGATTTCTATAAGCTAGTGTGCTCCAAAACAGTGACCAAATCCACATTTTAAGGGGGTTGGTCCACTACGATATCATATTTTAAACATTAGTTGATGTGTAATGTAGCAGTGTGAACATAAACAACATCTCTGAATGTAAGATGCTCAAAAGTCAATACAAAGGGAGACATCGACTTTTACAGAGTTAGCTTAGCAAAGCCTACAGCGAACAAAATTTGAGCACTACAAAACAATACATCCGGGTTAATGAGATCATAAACCCTTCAGTTTACGCACATACACCATGCGCAGCAAGGGGGCGTGGCCAGAGGCACTGTAATGTAACAGTAGATGTCATTTCCACAGGGCTTGTTTTGTTTCTGTATTTGGGCTTCCAACGGACACAATACAAAGACAGAAGTGCTTACGATTTAATTTGAATTATGCTACAGAGAATTGTAATAAATATATAGCTCTAGCATTTGACAAAGGACAGCTTCCAGAATCTCTCGCAGTTCAGTGCTGGATTCGGCTAGAAACTCCTCAGAGATGGAACAGCTCCAACCATAATACAGAAGCCCTAGTTTTTCAGTATTTTTTGCAATAAAAATTACAGATTTTTTGGTTGCATTCCCAGAAATTTGCAGACAATTTAGTGATTAAAAAAATAAATATATATATATATATATATATATATATATATATATATATATATATATATATATATATATATATATATATATATGATATCTTGTTACCATATTAGCTAGCCTACTATGTTAGGTGATAAAAAAAAAAGCTTCTTTATTTTGGTCTCTTGTCAAGACAAGATCTAAAACAGATCTAAAATGGTAGGGATTAAGTTAAAGGAAGGTTGTATAACTCTTATTTTTATCCACGATCTAACTTTCGTTTTCTCAGATGTCACTCCCGGAGCATCTTACATTAGGTACCTCACCCAGGACATGCGTTAGGGCTTCACCTACCATAATACACCTAAGACATGGATTGCCGTAAAACTCGTCAATGGCAGAGAAGTGCAGGGAGTTAAGTTAAGTGCAGGGAAAAAGTTAAACAAATCATCGATCATTTATCGATTTGATGCCGCACATCATAATATCAGCCATACATGTAAAGGGGGTAAGGACTTTCCTCCAACCTGGAGATGGCAAGCCACCTTGTTCCGGTGGAGCACCATGGCCTCAGACTTGGAGGTGCTGATTCTCATGCCAGCCGCGTCACACTCGGCAGCAAACCACCCCAGTGCATGCTAAAGGTCCATGTTCAATGAAGCCAACAGAACGATATCATCTGTGAAAAACAGAGATGAAAGCATTTGATTTTATTGGTCATAACGTTCTCCTTGCTAGGCTTGACAACTATGTTAGTATTTCTGGTAATGCATTGGATTGGTTCAAGTCTTGCCTATCTGAACATTATCAATTTGTGTCAGTTAATGAAGAGGCATCATAACGATCAAAAGTACACTGTGGGGTACCACAAGGCTCAGTTCTTGGTTACTTATTTTGCACATTAAACAGCTTAAGGCAGAAATATTAGCCCCCCCTGTATATTTTTCTCCTCAATTTCTGTTTAACAGAGAGAAGATTTTATTTAAAAAACCCTGATGATCCCTCGGTTCCAGCTCGCATCTCAGCCCGCCTGTCAGACATTTCACACTGGATGAAAGATCATCATCTTCAGCTTAACCTCGCGAAAACGGAAATGCTTGAAGTTTCTGCCACCACGACTCTACACCATAACTTTTCAATCCAGATGGATGGGGCAACCATTACTGCATCCAAAATGGTAAACAGCCTTGATGACCAACTAAACTTCTCTGAGCACATTTCTAGAACTGCTCGATCTTGCAGATTCGCACTCTATAACATCAGAAAGGTCCGACCCTTCCTATCTGAACATACAGCTCAACTCATTGTTCAAGCTCTCGTTCTCTCCAAACTGGATTACTGCAACTCTCTACTAGCCGGGCTTCCAGCTAACTCTATCAAACCTCTTCAGCAGCTTCAGAACGCAGCAGCACGAGTGGTCTTTGATGAACTCAAAAGAGCACATGTCACTCCGCTACTCACCCATTTGCACTGGCTGCCAGCTGCTGCTCGCATCAAATCCAAAGCTCTGATGTTTGCTTACAAAGCGGCCTCTGGCTTTGCTCCTTCTTATCTGCTTTCACTTCTGCAGATATATGTGTCCTCCAGAAACTTGTGTTCTGTGAATGAACGTCGCCTCGTGGTTCCATCCCTAAGAGGGAAGAAATCACTTTCCTGAACTCTCACATTCAATCTGCTCAGTTGGTGGAAGGAACTCCCTAACTACATCAGAACAGCAGAGTCACTTGCTGTCTTCAAGAAACACCTGAAACTTGTCTATAGCACTTATTCACTGCTGCTCTCATAGTTGTGTAAATTGCTTCCTTGTCCTCATTTGTAAGTCGCTTTGACCTTAAAAAAAATTGCTTTTATTCTAGATTAAATAAAACAAATAAGACTTTCTCCAGAAGAAATAATATTACAGGAAATACTGTGAAAAATTCCTTGCTCTGTTAAACATCATTAACAGAGGGCGAATAACTTCCGATTTAAGGTGAATACATAAGAAATCAGATATGTTTGAGTTTCCTAGTTACTCAAGTCTGCTCATATCCATTTAAACACCTTTCAGATGGGAAGAAAGATGAAGCGAGACAGCAGTAAGATGGACTACTGCCTTCTGAGGAGATCTCGGGCCGTTATAAATCAAACTCAAGGATCCAGCAGAGCTCCAGCTCTCGTTTGAAGAGATAAATGAACGGGATGGACAGATAGAGATGGATTGTGGGATGGATGGATGGCTGGATGGAGAAGACAGACACTGGCCTTGGTGAACAAAGCCAGTACATCATGTCTGGAGGATCCTGCAGTACTGACGGACACTGTGGCATTCAATCTGCAATCCATCTGAAAGGCAGACCGTAGTTTAGACATGGTTCAGCTTAAAGAGTCTGTTTCTATCACAAAATCACGGGCAGCTGTACGCTGTGGTCCTGTCTCATCTATATTTATCAAAGTCATATTTTTCAATAAGACTTCCAAGGGTGTAGAATTAGCATAGATAGTGACGTGTCCCCACCAATATCCAGCGATTACTGAAATGTCCCCACCAATAATTTAATCCATCTGTCAACTCTCATTAACGTAGATGTACAGATAGGTTTAAATCATGTTCTCTACTTGAACTCAACCTCGCCTAAACACATATGGACATTGTGATTGGCTGTGAATTTCCCTGCTGTCAAGTAAGTGGCTGCTACAGTACATTTGGATGTTCACAGCGCCAAAGCTTAAAGGACATTCTCTAGTCTGGTTTACTGTGCAAGACGAAGGTCAGATGTGGACATAAGGAGCTACTTTCTTAGAAAAGTATAAGTCGCTTGAGGTCAAGTACACTACGAGTCCACTATAATAGTAACCATGGCTGTGCAATTAATCAAAATATAGTTTTGATTTTGGCCTTCACAACTATTATGAAGAAACAACAATCGAGACAAAATGCTTCTGCATTTATTCCTCTGCAAAGTAAAGTCATGTCAATTTACTCTTGCAGCACGAGACATGCATCATTTAATGTTATTTGTTTTTATTAATTGTATTTGATTTATTTATCAGCGTTTTTAAAATAGAACGAGTGCTGTTCTGTTTACGTGCTGAGAGATGGAACCAGTGGCAGACTGGGACAGTATTTTCACCCAGAAACAATTACTTCAGGCCACCTATCACTGTGGTGATCAGAAAGTGTAATAATAATAATAATAATAAATAATAACTTGACTACTAGTTGATCATTTGGTATCAGAAGTGTCTTATATGAAAGGCAAAGGCCTCTAGATTATGCTTATTTTACCAAAATAAAATTTGATCATGCTTTGATTTTTAATTATTTAATTAGGACAGTAAGGTCTGACTCTGCTTAGACTAAAGTCTGCTCACTGAACCTTCAATAATGTCCAGTATAGAATATGTGCTCATGCTGCAGTGGAAACAGAATGAATATTGTGTCTGACTCCATCATGAGCTTGGAGGACTGCATCCATACATCTCTGCAATGACTCAAATCACTGATTAATAAAGTCATCTGGAATGGTGAAGAAAGCCTTCTTGCAGGACTCCCAGAGTTCATCAAGAGTCTTTGTGTTCATCTTCAACGCCTCCTCCTTCATCTTACCCCAGACGTGCTCAATAATGTTCATGTCTGGTGACTGGGCTGGCCAATCCTGGAGCACCTTGACCTTCTTTGCTTTCAGGAGCTTTGATGTGGAGGCTGAAGTATGAGAAGGAGCGCTATCCTGCTGGAGAATTGTCCCTCTCCTGTGGTTTGTAATGTAATGGGCAGCACAAATGTCTTGATACCTCAGGCTGTTGATGTTGATCATCCACTCTGCAGATCTCTCACACGCCCCCATACTGAATGGAACCCCAAACCATGATTTTTCCTTCACCAAACTTGACTGATTTAGAATCTTCAATTTAATTCATGTTTATTTCTATAATGCTTATACAACGTAGATTGTGTCAAAGCAGCTAATTAACAAAGAAGCTCTAGTACACTGAAACTAGTTCACTCCAGTTTCCAGAGTTGAAGTTCAGTTTAGTTCAGTTCAGTGTGGTTTAATTTTCACTACTGAAAGTCCAAACACTGAAGAGCAAACCCATCGATGCGCAGCTCCACAAGTCCCAAACCAAGCAAGGCAGTGGTGAAAGTGGCAAGGAACAAACTTAACCAATTGATGAAAGCGAAGGAAAAAAAAAACCTTCAGAGAAACCAGGCTCAGTTGACCATTTCTCATCTGGCCAAACTTCGTATGCGGAGCTGCAGTCTAGGTGCCGGAGGCTGGAGAACGCTGGACATCCATCATGGAGAAGCTGCAGGTGTGAGTAGGTCACCGGTGGGTGATCATACTGGCCCACGGGATCAGTGCGAAGACTCGTCTGTCACTGTGGTCTTTCAGGAATAAGTCTCATGCTCTCCACTCATCAAGATCAACAGATGATTCATAGGAAAAATCGATCTTCTGCCACTTTTCCAAATGATCAACTAGAAGTCCAGTTATTATTTGTTGCTCTTACGACTGGGAGACAGCAAGACTTTTGTCAGGTAGTATATATATATATATATATATATATATATATATATATATATATATATATATATATATATATATATATAACATATATATTGATTTGATTGATTATTGATTGTAATTAATATATTTGAAAATATATTTGAAAATAACTAAATAAATTACCGTGTTGGTGTGTAAGAGTTACTCCACAATGATCTCCACTCTCCACAGGTCAGATAAAGTCCCAGTCTGTGCATTCAGTAGTTACTTCAATCCTCAGCTCTTAACCCTGAGCTTAACCATGACAGTTGATTGGTTGATAATTACCTATTAGCGGGTTAGCATTTAGAGCTTATTGCCAGAATGGGGTTTTGAAGTCAGGGCAACCACACGGTAAGCCTGTTTGTTTCAATTTAACTTTACATGAGCCAGGTGCTCCACACAGCTGCATTCAGATCTGTGTTAAACGGAACACAGTCCAGCTTCACATCAAACTCAGAACTGTTTAGCTGTAGCCATCTTGAACACATAAAGTGGATGTTTACAAAGCAGAAGTCTACCATCTCAGCTAGCATGCAATCATTTAGCTAAAAACAAAAGTTGTACATTTTGCAATGACTTTAAACAAAAACAACCTTTAAAGGGTCAAGACGTCATTTTCACAATGAATTGGGGAATCATGGGAGTTGTGGTCTTACATCCTACAGACTCCAGCAGAAATCATGTTGATTGATCAGCTATAGTATTATCATGGTAGTATGAAGCTGAGCAAAGCTGAAAACTGTGAAGGGAAATGAAGGAAATGAGTAACTCCTGATGAGAAAACAGCAGACCTTTTATTATGCCACAATCCACCACTTCCTGTTCTTCAGCTTGTGATCAGGTATAGAAAAAAACAGTGATGTTATATTAGACTTAATACTTCTTAGGCATCTGTAATAATGACTCAAGCCTTATGCTGATATTGAAATCCATCCAAAGCAACGGTTTTGCTGACCTGATATCATCTTAATATTTCTCTTTCAGATCTCTTTAGATCAGTGTTTCCCAACCCTGTTCCTGGAGGCACACCGACAGAACATATTTTGGATGTCTCCCTTATCTCACCCGTTCACTTCAGGTTTTAGAGTCTCTTCTAATGTTCTGGTGAGTTGATTCAGGTGTGTTGGATTAGGGAGAGCTTGAAAACGTGTACTGTTGGTGTGCCTTCGGGAACAGGATTGGGAAACACTGCTTTAGATGACTGGTGATGAAAATACTGTCAGATTTCCAAAATTGAGAATGTTTGTTTTAAAAGCTTGTTCAAGGGTTTATCAGAGCAATGACAGAAGAAAATTGAAGAGATTTGGGATTTATGTTTACATTATGTTTGAGCTAAAATCAAATTTTCATACATACTGTACATCAACCTGTGAAGGGTTATTTTACAGGAATACAATGACATTTTAGTTGTGGCTGGAAGGGCATCCGCTGCATAAAACATGTGCTGGATAAGTTGGCGGTTCATTCCGCTGTGGAAACCCCGGATTAATAGCGTGACTAAGCTGAAAAGAAAATGAATGAATGAATGAACAATGACATTTTAATGTATCCTTTAGACAGATGATTGAAAAAAAGAGACTTTGTGCAATTCAAGTTGTTGGTTTTTCTTCAGAATGAACATTTTTTATGAATCCAAGGCACAATATTTAACATTTTTTCGTTAAAACATGCACTGAAAAAATTATTCATTGGATTTACTCAATTATTTTAAGGTACGTGCTTGCATATGGGCTGAATTTAAACAAATTTGAACATTACTCAATTTAATTTCTTTGTTATATTCAGCCCATATAAAATGTTAGCAACCACTTATCTCAAAATAATTTAGTAAATCCAATGAATCATTATTTTTCAATGTGCAAAAAACACTACACTGTAAAAAGTTAGTAAATTATTAATGCATAATTATTCAAAATAAGTCAACTTTACAGTTCTAGATTAATGGGTTTAGTTACATTACTGCTTGTTGCTTTTAAGGCAATTGGTTTACTCGCTTTAAGTAATAGCTAATCACTTTTTATACTGTAAAGAAATGAATGACAAAAAGTCACAAGTGTTTTTATGTTGCTTTAACTAATTTTTTTAAGTTATACAATGTTTAACTTAAAATTTTAAGTCAGTTTGATTGATGTAAGTTGAGATGACTTGAAAAGCTCATTTGATTCAACTAATACGTTTAAGGTAGTAAGAATTATTTACAGTGTAGAACATTCATTCATTCATTTTCCTTCAGCTTAGTGCCTACTTTATCAGAGGTTGCCACAGTGGAATGAACCGCCAACTATTTCGGCATATGTTTTACTCTTCCAGCTGCAACCCAGTACTGGGAAACACCCCCAACACACTCTCATTCACACACACTCATACACTACAGCCAATTTAGTTTATTCAATTCACCTATACCGCATGTGTTTGGACTAGGGGAAACTGGAGCACCCGGAGGAAACCCACGCCAACATGGGGAGAAACTCCACACAGAAATGTCAACTGGCCAAGCTGGGACTCGAACCAGCGACCTTCTTGCTGTGGGGCTACAGTGCTGATGACTGAGCCACCGTGCCACCCCAGTGTAGAACAGTGTCATATATTTTTCTGACTTATGTACTTACATTATCCCAAATATTGAAAAGAATATTTAAATGCAGAGAAGACGCAATTTAATCTGGAGATTTGGAGCATGTGCTTTGTTTCAAGTTAGTTTTTTCTACTCGGGGGGTCAAATTTAAGTCTGATATACGAGTTTAAAAAGCAGAGATGATCTGCTGTGCGTTTGGTTCTTAAATGACCAAAGCATTTTGTTTGTAGTTCTGTGATGTAAGCCAGAGAAGCAGAGAAAAACCTTCTTAATTTGTCCAACAAGGTTTTGCTTTGGACTTCGGGACGTGAGGAGTAGCAGACCAGCCGGGTGGGATGGAGGGGGTCGTCTTTGAAGAAGCAGCCGAAAAAAAGAAAAGACAGGGGGGCGTTGAAGGGGTAGCTGTGAATTAAGCCTCAATGTGACACCACAGGAGTTTCAAGGTGACCAAATGGCACCAATTACCCCACAAAGCTGCCCGATTAGGTTGAAGAAAGAGGTGAGAATGAGTGTCAAAGACAGGCCATTGGAAATGAATAGAGAAAGGCTAAAACTGATTTTTTTTTCAGTAAGTTTGACGTTGATCTCTTGAAAGTCTTGATAACACCATTGTGAAGTTTTTCTTTTATAATTTCAGTAAATAGGATTGTAAGGGTCTATTATGGTGGTGATATGTTGTAATCATGGGTGGATTTAGGAAATCGGAGACCACTTGGCTAAAGCTTTACAATAGGCCTCAAAGAACACAACACCCAAAAACAAAAAATCTATAAACCCCAATTATACAGTATAATACTCTTCCCTATAATGGGCTACTGTATGGTTCAAAAACATATACAATGCAAAAAAAAATATTGCAGTGTATTAAAAAATATACTACTGTAAGTACTATTGTATTTCTTAAAGTGAGTTCAGAAGCTATTCCTCCATGTGTTTGTGCTGATAAATCCTTAATAAAAAAGTCTCCCAAATAAAAGTCTTCCTAAAGTCTACTCAATATATTAAATTGTAGTTTCAGAAAAATGTCCCTCTCAAAAGACATTAAATTCAGATGGCAAGATTATCCTGCTCATGACTGATCGCAGCTAAGGTCAGGTTTGTGAACCCTAAACCAAACCCTCACAGTTATTTATGTCTACACCTACTCCAAACCTAAAACCGACCCTCACAGTTATTAACATCTACACCTACCCCAACCCTAAACCTAACCCTCACAGTTATTTATGTCTACACCTACCCCAACCCTAACCCCAACCCTCAGTTATTTATGTCTACACCTAGCCCAACCCTAACCCCAACCCTCAGTTATTAACATCTACACCTACCCCAACCCTAAACCTAACCCTCACAGTTATTAATGTCTACACCTACCCCAACCATCACAGTTATTAACATCTACACCTACCCCATCCCTAAACCCAACCCTCACAGTTATTAATGTCTATACCTACGCCAACCCTTAACCCAACCATCACAGTTATTTATGTCTACACCTAGCCTAACCCTAACCCCAACCCTCAGTTATTAACATCTACACCTACCCCAACCCTAAACCTAACCCTCACAGTTATTAATGTCTACACCTACCCCAACCCTCACAGTTATTAACATCTACACCTACCCCAACCCTAAACCTAACCCTCACAGTTATTAATGTCTACACCTACCCCAACCCTCACAGTTATTAACATCTACACCTACCCCAACCCTAAACCCAACCCTCACAGTTATTAATGTCTATACCTACGCCAACCCTTAACCCAACCATCACAGTTATTTATGTCTACACCTAGCCCAACCCTAACCCCAATCTAACAGTTATTAACATCTACACCTATCCCAACCCTCACAGTTATTATTGTTTATACCTACCCCAACCCACACAGTTATTAACATCTACACCTACTCCAACCCTTAACCCAACCATCACAGTTATGTCTACACCTACTCCAAACCTAAACCCAACCCTCACAGTTATTAATGTCTATACCTACTCCAACCCTTAACCCAACCATCACAGTTATGTCTACACCTACTCAAAACCTAAAACCAACCCTCACATTTATTAATGTCTACACCTTCCCCAACCCTCACAGTTATTAACATCTACACGTACCCCAACCCTAAAACCAACCCTCACAGTTATTAATGTCTATACCTACCTCAACCCTCACAGTAGGGGTACCACAGAGGGCGTTATCACAGTGGTTGTTTCTATGTCCACTACTTATTACACCAAATCTACTATGCCATCGTGCACCAAGCTGCAGCGCAGATATCTTGAAGAGTATAACTCCGCAAATACCTGCAATTGCACATTTCAAACAGAGATGGAGACAGAGAAGCAAACTATAGCTTTAAGAGGACGAATCTCTTTGACAGATATAATGGCATCACATCTCAAACCGAAAAAAAAAAATACAGATTATGAAATGGTATATTCCAGATGGGGTCATAAGAACTACGACTGCAGCAAAATTAAATTAAAGTTAAGCTACTTTAGCGGTTCTCTTTGAAAACACAGCTCAGTGTATTTGGTCAATACTTCAACAGCAAGAGTCCGCGGAGGTAAACCGAGAGGATGAGTACCCTTTTAGCTTAATATCTGCAGGTTTAGCTCTCTCCGAAAGGCCTCGGGGGAAGTGTTTATTTGGACTGAAATCCCCTTTATGTAGCGCCGCCAATTAGCCCACAAGCAGATGATGGCCATGTTATGAATTCCTCCTTTTTTTTCTTTTCTCCTCATTTCCTGCACTCAGACAGCAGTGACGGACAGCTCTATGGGTCTCAGTTTCTCCGTCTCACTCTCATCCCAGGTTCACTTCAACAGAGGGATCAGCAGCAGTGACCTCACCACAGGCGACCAATCAGAAAGAGACACATGATAGCAAAACACACTCTGCTCCAATTACAATGTGGAGGAAAACACGGGCAAGGCAGATAAAGTGATTACAGCAGTATTTGTGTTAGCACCAGTGCCTGTGGCTCACCAGGTGGGACTGTGGTGACCTTTGGTCCGGTTCTGGCTGCTCTGTTTGGTTTTGGGGGGTGAAGGTCAAAGGACCAGATAAAGCAATCCTTCAATTACATGTTCATCTAGGCTGCTTAGGCCTGCTCTCTCTCTCCCTTCACATTTCATCCTCTATTTCTGTAATCACTAAAGACCAACCCACCTGTCAGGAATTAAAAGAGCTTTATTATAATGTCATCTTAAATTATGTCAGTTGTTCTTAAACTAGGTTTGGATGGATGGACTGATTGATGGATGAATGAACGGATTGTTGGCTTGATGGGTGTACGTGTGAATGTCTGGATATTTGAGTTGAAAGGTAGAAGAATGCACAACGCAGTGGATGTTTAGTAGAAAAACGAAAAATAAAAGATGGATGCTGGGAGAGGTGGATGGATAAATATGTAGATAAATGGAGCAAGAAGACAAGATGGATTATTAATAGATAGATAATTAGATGTTTGAATCTATAGATACATGTTGATTGGAAGGATGGATGTGTAGTGCGATTGAATGTACAGCAATATGAGTGAAAAGATGAATGGTCAGTCGGATATACAAGTGAATGATGAATCAATTGACAAATGAATAGATGAGTGTTTAAATGGATGGCAGATGAAAAGATGAATGGCTGAATGAACAGATGGATGACATTAAAATGAATCTCTAAAAGGATGGATGGGTGACACGATGGATAGATTGATGGATGAAAGAATTTTTTACAACCCAGGCTCATTCTGAGAACGTAGTCCCGGGGACGTTTCTGGAGACTGCGAAATACGTAGCCGGGGGTACGTCCGGCTGCATTTCATTTTTTTAAGCGAACGCTGCGGGGCGGTGTGACGCCGTTCCCGCTGCAACTAGTTTGTCCGGTTAGCTCTTCGTGTACTCTGGCGGACTCGAGGCGCAGAGAGGGGCTGACCACGACGACCGTGTTTGAGTCCGGAGAAGAGCGGTTCCAGAAATCAGGTAAGAAAACAAAAACAAAATCCAAAAAATGAAGCGAACAAGTTCGTCACAGGGTGAGAATGTGGTCAAAATCCGAAAATGTGGTAAAAATCAGACGAGGGCTTTTCTTTTTCTGGACGGCTTTTGTGAATCCTCGTTGGTTGGGTTTAGGGACGGAGGAGTGTGGGTCAGCCGATTGGCCGGTCGCACGGTCAATCATTCTGTCATCCAGGCAGACAGGCGGAAGGCGTTCGACAGCGGCCTCTAGCGGGTTTACGCAAGAACAGCGTGGGAAAAAGCGCGCACAGCGGCCTCTCGCGGATTCGCGAAAACAAAAACTGCAAAAATACGTACCTCCCGGGACGTATTTCGCGGTCTCCAGAAACGTCCCCGGGACTACGTTCTCAGAATGAGCCTGGGTTGATTTTTTAGGCTCTATTTCAGAGGTTACAGCAGTGAAATAAACCACCAACTATTCCAGCATATGTTTTACTTAGCGGATGCCCTTAAAGCTGCTACTGAGTACTGGGAAACACCCATACACACTCATTCACACACAGTCATACACTATGGCCAATTTAGTTTATTCAATTCACTTATAGCGTCTTTGGACTGTGGGGGAACCCGGAGAAAACCCACGAGACCATGTGGAGAACATGCAAACTCCACACAGAAATGCGAACTGGCCCAGTCGGGACTCGAACAAGCAACCTTCTTGCTGTGAGGCAACAGTGCTAGCCAATGAGCCACCGTGCACTTGCTTGTTCGAGTCCCGACTGGGCCTGTTGGCATTTCTGTGTTCACTTTCATGTTCATCAAACCACTCTGTCGCCAATTTTGCTGCATTATCATCCTGATACATGGAACCACCTTCAGGATACAATAATTGACCCATTGGGTGCACTTGGTCATCCAGAATGGTTCAGTAGTCCTTGGCAGTGATGCTCTCATCTACAATAAGTATTTCGCCAAGAGAATGCTATGATGTTGCAGCCCAAACCATCACTGATCCACCCCCATGCTACACTTTTGGCATGCAACACTCTGGGTGGTACACTTCTTTGGGGCTTCTCCACACCATAACTCTCTCAGATGTGGGAAAGACAGTGGAGGTGGACTCATCAAAGAACAATACATGTTTCATATTGTCCACAGGCCAAGATTTTCGCTGCTGACACCATTGAAACCGATGTTTGGGGTGGCACGAGTAACCAAAGGTTTGGCTATAGCAGCCCATCGGTTACATCGTGAACTAAGGCAGACATAATGAAAAGTTGCAATATTCTAGGCTGATATGGCTAGAAACTATACTCTTAGGAGTAATAATCAGGGAATGGTTCAGATCAGCCTGCTGCAAAGTTCCTTTGTTATTACACTAGAATGAGAGGATAGTTCCTAGACATATCAGCCCAGAAAATAGCAGTATTGATAGACAATGCACCTACAGAAGAGTCGAGCTTTGTGAAGTTTATTTATAAACTCATTTCGAGAGGATCACCTGCTTATGACTGATTATTCAATGTATGATTCACTAATCAGACGACTCAAGCCACTATAAATCCCCCAAGTTCTACATAACAGCCATCTTCGTTTTCAAGAATCCCCCCTTCCACCCCTACTCCTTCTCCTTTCCTAGATAGGTGGCATGGTGGCCCTGTGGTTAGCACTATTGCCTCACAGCAAGAACGGCACTGGTTCTAGTCTTTACCAAGCCAGTTGACGTTTCTGTGCGGATTTTACACGTTCTCCCCGTGCTCACGTGGGTTTCCCCCGGTTTCCTCCCACCATCCAAAAACATGCAACTTAAGTTAATTGACTAATCCAAATCGGTAACCTAGACATGCCCCTCTAAGTAGTTATCTCTTAAGAGCCATCACTATGTGTTCATTAGCTACTGCAGCAGGAAAGTTCTCGAGATCTACCTGAGCTCAAACTCCCCTCTCGTCCTACAAACGGGAGGGAGCCCCAAGCTTGAGGAGCTTATGAGCTCAGGGCTCTCTTACCAGGACAGCATGCCCAACAAGCTTTATAATCAATCATCAGCTGAGTGTCAAGTCTTAAAAAATAGAAAAATTATCAAAACTCTTTTCAAAAAAAATTTGCAGTGAGATGCTAATGGTCTAATCCAATTCAATGATCTAACCCTACTGAAAAAAACAGCTTAAACCAGCCTAGGCTGGTTGGCTGGTTTTAGCTGGTCGACCAGCCTGGATTTAGAGGGGTTTTGGCCACTTCCAGGCTGGTTTCCAGCCATTTCCAGCCTGGTCTTAGCTGGTCAGGCTGGGAGATGACCAGCTAAAACCAGCTTGACCAGCCTAGGCAGGCTGGGAGCCCAGCCAAAACCAACTATGTCCAGCTTAAACCAGGCTGGTTTTAGCTGGATTTAGCTGGTCATTTTCCAGCCTGACCAGCTAAGACCAGGCTGGAAATAGCTGGAAACCAGCCTGGAAATGGCCAAAACCCCTCTAAAACATAAAAAATGTCTGTCAAATTTGATGTTTACAGTGTTTTGTGAACCTGGAGGAGTGTTTTGGGATGTCTGCTTAACATGGAAATTACGTTTTCTGCAAATTTACTCCTATAGTTATTAATGCTTCATGAAAGAGCCTCAAATGATAGGTTAATGATGAGAAAGATGGATGGATGAGTCCCCAAATCATCATCTAACTCTGTTGTTAATGCAATAGTTCACTCAAACGTTTATTTACTTTGTTTCTCTCTTCTGTTGAACACAAAACAGGATATTTTCTGATCAATCTAGAAAGCAGCAGCCATTGACCTCCACAGTATTTATTGTTTCAGTTCAATTTTTCCAACATTCTTCAGAATATACTGTTTTGCGTTCAACAGATGAGAGAAATTCAGAAAACTAAAGAGTCAAGTGAACGTGAGTAAATGGTAAGGAAATTTTTATTCTTGGCCTGAACAATGTCTTTCTTTAACGTCTTCGTTTGGTGGTAACTGGCTTATCATCCTGCAGGGATTTTCTCAAAGTCATCTGATGACCTTATTAACAGATGTGTCCAACATCTGGGCCAGTAATTACTGGTAATAACTTCCAGGCTCCAGAATGGCGGAGCAGAAATGAAGCCTGTCTCAGGATGTCGATCTGCGTGGACTGATCTGACTTTCCCACCCTGGATCTCAAAATGAAACCGAGAGCTCAAACTCTTAGAGACGTCCGCTGGCACCAGCTAAGAGGCCTTCCTTCACAGTCCAGCAAAATGAGAGAGAACACACACTGAGACACGCTGTCAAAATCTTCCTCTCTTCTCCTCTGCTGGATCTCAGGTGCCAGAACTCATCAGCTGAACGCAATGACACCTGTGATGAAGAGAATGAAGACACAGACAGGGGTGAGACAGAATGACAAATGATCTTGATGTCCCATTAAAGTGCATCATTCAACAAATATCTGCATCCAAGAGAGAAAATATCATCCAAATTGTTCCAGTTTCAGTGATATCAAATAAAACGCCAGAGCCACAAAATCATGAATGTTGTGGCATCACTAGGCCTATTTTAGGGGGGCTGTAGTTCCCCTATATTTCTACTCAGCCCCCATAAAACTTTTCCGATTAGCTTATGAACTGTAGACCAAATGATCATCTCTGTCCCATTTAAATTTGACATGAAGACGGCGGCAGAATTCGGCTCCTTCCCGACTTTCGTTTTTCATTTGATCAGCAAACCACAGCTGTGCAGAGCGAGAGAACAAGGTGTGTGTTTATCGAAAGTTTGTTATAAAATATGCTTATTTGCAGTTCTTTGCTATAGATACACTTGTATCACTTGTTCCATGTCAGATAGAACCAAACGGGTTTCCAATCTACTGTTTCCTCAGTGCTCACCTCATAATCAAAGCTGTTTCCTCCATGTAGCTCTTAACAAACATTTTACTATTTTGATTTCAAACTGAACTACCATTATAAAACAGATTACAGTGCATGTGGCATTATACCACAGTCATGCACAGAAAGTATTAAACACAGCCACCAAACCACTAAGTGAATGTACTCAACTGTCAGAGTCACTGACAGAGATAGAAACATCCTGTGTTGTCTTGTATTAAAAATATTACCTATTTTAATATTATGATTCAGTTCGGGAAATATGTGAATCACCCTTGTATGCAATGAGAAAAGTGGCAGGTTTATTTATTAAATACATGGAAACAAAAATTGTACTTTAACATATAACGTGGCTTTTACTACAGTAAACAGGTTTGTTGAGCCTCCCTTTTATGACCTGCCAAAACAGACCTCCGTAGACTACAGCGAATAGTCCGGACTGCTGAACGAATCACTAGCACTACCCTTCCTACACTTCAAGAACTGTACTCTTCCAGAGTAAGTAAAAAGGCTCTCAAAATCACTCTGGATGCCTCGCACCCAGCACACTACCTGTTCGAACTGTTACCATCTGGTCGACGCTTCAGAGCACCAAGCACAAAAACAGCCAGACACAGGAAAAGTTTCTTTCCTCAGGCTGTCTACCTCATGAACAGTTAAATATCCCCCTACTGTGCAATAAACGTGCAATACTTTCTCATACGCACTTGTACACAGCACCTTATATCAATATACAATGCAATACCTTCTCCATTCGTATTTGTACACAGCACCTTATAACCTGTATATTTTTAACAAATCTGTACATACAACTCAACATCCAGATTTTTTGACTGACCTGCATCTCTGTTTAATGTTTATCGTATTTCTTTTTTTCCATATTTATTTTGTGTTGTCACTTGTCACTTTATGTACACTGGAAGCTTCTGTAGCCAAAACAAATTCCTTGTGTGTGTGAAGCACACTTGGCAATAAAACTGATTCTTATTTGGCTCATTCTGAACTCAAATGACTATGCACGTCTATACAATACAGTGGAATACTGCTAGTTTAGCATACAACCCTACCATATTAGTCAAACATTTTTAAGTGTATTACTATTACATTATTATTTATTTATATATATGTACTATCCTTACGTCGAATAGTTCGGACTGCTGAGCAAATCACTGGTACAACCCTTTCTACTTCCCAAGAACTGTACTTAACCAGAGCGAGCAAAAGGGCTGCCAACATCACTCTGGACCCCTCACACCCAGCACACTGCCTCTTTGAACTTTTACCTTCTGGTCGACGCTACAGAGCACTGCGCACCAGAACAGCGTAGACAGTAGAGACATGTAAAATATGGAGCAGTTGTCAATGGTTACAAGTTTATAACATTTTTCCAAATATCTCCTTTAATGACCTGCACTTAAGTCTCTGCAAAAACAAGTGTGTAAGATGATGACGGAATACCAGCTGTGATGCAAGACAGAAGCAATTACACTGTAGATTGATTGAAATGGAGCTCCAAATGAATATGCATCATGTTAAAGAGACTGTAAGTTCAGTCACACGATCCGGGCTGGCTTTACGGGATTCCCGCCATCTCCGAGATCTGGAACAGATACACTAAGCTTTCAGGAAATGTGTCTGTCTGAGAGTCCAGTCTTGGGAAAGGTGATTTACTAAGTGCTGCCGAGGGTCACTTGAGGGTGGAAAATAGAAAATGTCTGGAGGTTATGGATGGACGGTGTGCCGGTGTTGACATGTTTTAGCTATGCTTTTCCCTTTTATGACAAGCATCTGCGGTTGATGTAGAAACCCTAACCAGTGAGTTTCTTTTCATGAGGAAGAAGTGCATTAAAAGCACATTAAAGGAATAGCTCACACAACAATGAAAGTTGGCATCATTTATTCACCCTCATTTTGCTCCCTTCGGTATGACTAATAGACATGTTCTCTTCTTTTTGGTACGGATACAAGCCATGCTATTAAGATAAGTCCCACCATTAAAAATAGTTCAGATAACTTTTAAAATAAATGTAAGCTTTGCTTCCAAATCTTACAGTTTTGCACATAGAGTCCAAATTTAAAAGTGCTGTAGGTTTTGTTTTGGATTGTTACAACCGGCTCAAAGTTGTAACTTTAGAGAGACAATACGGACTAGGTAAATTGAAAAGAGAAATGATTTATTAGCCAGAAGTATAACTAACAAAAGTATTTAAAGGGCACCTATGGTAAAAAATCTACTTTTCAAGCTGTTTGGACAGACATATGTGCATGTATGGTGTATAGACGGTCATATTGGGGTGATATAAACACACCCAGTGCTTTTTTTTTCAATTTAACAACATAAAAACAGTGGACCAATTAGAGCGGATTTGAAACCGACCGCAAATTTACATAGGAGAGCGGTCCCCCCGCCCACCAATATTGATTGACAGGCGCGTCATCATATCCTCAGTTTGTTGATTCACGTCCGCCATTTTCAGCGTGAGTGGAAGTGATATCACTAAAGGAACACGCTAGCTCTATTTTTAGATGTAAGGCTCATTGGGCTCAACACAAGATCAATATTCTCCACATTATCGCTCTAATCGGAATTATTGGTTGTATCTTTAGGTAGGTTTGCAAACATGTGTACTTCTCATTGAGTCTACCTTATACTTCAGCCGTTTGCATTTCTCGCGATCCCAGAAGCTCCCTGTGATCTTAACTAGCATGCGTTTTAGAATTCTAAACATCGGTTTCTATCAGGGTACACTCAAGTCGACGGCTGGGCGCCGTGGACCGCTGCAGAAACCTATGTTTAGTATTCAAAAATGCGTGGCGCGACGATTCGGGACACTTCATGTTTCTGCCGCGCCACAGAGAGTGTCTGGTGTGCCGTGTCGCGGCTTCGAGCGGCCCATCCGGTGCCTCAGTCAAAGTTAATTCAGTGTGTGTGGTTATTAGTTTCTGTGTACAAGCTCGGCACTTGAAACTAGCACACAGTTGGCTGTACAACTGTACAAAGACACAAATGATTTTGTACTCTCTGCTCGGTCTGTGTCCGAGTCGTACATGTACGACTGAATGCGGATCCTCTCCTCCTCCTTTCAATCTGCCTGTCTGTGTTGCAAACACAGAGCGGGTCATGGCCCCGCCCCCTTGTTACGTTGGTTGGGAAGCCGAAACTAATTTACATGTGAAGCAACACACCCCTAAATCAGCGAGCTGTGGACACGCCCCCAACATGACACTGTTTAACACATTATAATAAACAAATCTGAATTGTGTTTTGAACTGAACCTAAACTGGCACACTCAGAACAACCAGAATATTAATATTCAATCATAAAAAAGAGGTAAACTATGTGCCCTTTAAAGCAAAGTCAGTATAAGTGGAAGTCAGTAGTGAAAAACATGTGCATGGTAGTGAACTGAGCTCATGATCCAAAACAAACTAAAATAAAACAAACCGCCAGGGCAAAGACGTCCGGCTAATCGAGCTCTCTTTCGCTCAGAAAGACTGTTGGATTCTTTATAGGCACCACATAATGGGTCTCATTGGGTAAGCTAAATTATCCGTGTTGTATGTGTGTGAATGCAAGAGTGTATGGGTGTTTCCCAGTGTTGGATTGCTGCTGGAAGGGCATCTGCTGCGTAAAACATAAGTTGGCCTCAGAGTAACAGTTTCTGCTCAGAGAAGAGACGGAGGAACACCCTGTGGGGAAATCAGCACAACGCTCTCATACAAGCCCAGCGCACATGTCTAGTGCATAAATCAAATGATCTGGCGTGGAGAATGAGGTGAACACAGTAGAAAAACAAACAGAGCTGTGCGGATGCTCGGCCAAACAGTGATTCGCCGTGGCTCTTTAGCGAAGCGATTTATGAGAACACACTGGCTCCTCCAGAGGATCATTATTCGGCCTCGGAGGGCAGGATAACATTGGAGCAGAAGGAGGAAGGGTGTAAAGACTCTTCTCTGGGTTTAGCAGAAGCAGTGGAGGACTGTTGCTCTTGACTGTGAGCCAGACAGCATTCGGGGATATGTAGAGTTGACTCCAATAAATGAATCTCGACAACTGCATCCGCTTGTCTTTTTGTCTCCCATAGGGAACGACCTGTCCTGAAACACACAGACTGATGGTCAGCTCCAGCACCCATACATAAACAGCAGCATTTTGTCAAGATGTATCATTAAAGGCCCAGTGAAGTGCTTTGAAATGCATTTTTATTTGATGTTTGGCGTAATCTCAACTGAAACATGAAGAGTGGGCGGGTGCATATAGTAGCTCCTCCCATTTAAAAAAAAAACAGCCAATAGCGTTTGGTTTTATCACAGCTCTGCCAGTGAGAGCCGTTGAGCTCCAGCACTTCAAATGAATAGCAAATGAGAAGAAGGGGGCGGGGCATGTCACACACAAGAGAGCATTTGATTGGTCAAAAGATTTGATGATGAAGTTTGAGGTGACGTGAAAAAAAAGTCGTTTAATTTAAGCGATAATGGCAAATACCAAGATTTATATGTTTATATCAGTATTATATTTGGTCCCAATGTATATTAAGTGTCCTTAACTACTATGTACTTGCATCCAAAAATAAATATAGTGTACTTACTATGTTCATAATACTCTTGAGTTGGGATAGGGGTAGGGTTAAGGACAGATTTGGTGGTATAGCTAGGTTTAAGGGTGGATTAAGGTGTAAGGGATAGTCAACAGTGTATTTACAAATGTAATTACACAAATTAATTACACATGTGATTACATACAGGTATTTAATCAAGCATGAGTACACAGTAATACATGTCATGACACAATAAGTACATTGTAACGTATTATTAATTTTTGTGTAAGTACGTATTAGTTAAGGACACTTAATATAAAGTGGGACCAAAATTATATTGGAATTTTACCTTCAATATAATTTAACAGGGCATAATTACAATGATTCACTTCTAAACTATAGTGTGGGAGAAAAAACAGGGCTGTGTCTGAAATTGAGCCCTATACCCTTAAGTAGTGCACTATTTTAGTGGTGTCCGAGAGTATAATGGACATTCTGAAGTGCACTCAATCAATCACGCAATGCACTGCAATAATGAGTGTAAAACCCATGTGCACTCAACTGCGTCAGTGTTGGGGGTAACACATTACAAGTTACGTGAGTCCCATATCAATACTACTTTTCTAAGTAACGAGTAAAGTAACGCATTACTTAGAGTTATTACTATAAAAAAATGGCTGAAATTAAAATTAAGTAGTCACAATGATTCACGCAGTCAGTGTGTCACGATCACTACGAACTACACATCTGTCACTGAACTGGACTACAAATACCATCATGCACCTCGCACACCAGTTCCTGATTCCCTCTGATTACTCACACACAGCTGGAAGCTCATACTGATTCTTCTGTTATAATTAAGTTGGGGTACAACGAAGTCGAGGGTAGTGATGTGACGTTGTGCATCGAGGCTTCGAAGCATGTATCAAAGATTGACACATCTCGCTATGAAGCAGTGTACCGGAGCTTGATTTGTTTTGCCATAATCACGTGATCTGTGACGTCTGAAGCTTCATTTTTGACTATACCCACGTGACGACTTCGAATTTTGATTCAAAGCTTTAAACACTCTTGTGGGTTAGCAAAGTGGTAATAGTTTCCACATCAACAATTTTGAGTGTGCCTGCTTTATTTCAGAAATCCTTCAAAGTGGTTTGTTTACATACAAACAAACTCAAACCTCATTAAGCAAAGTGAACCGCAACCAGACTTTAGCGCTGCAATATAGTGACTTTATTTCTGCTGTATACTGTAAGTGCACACAAGCTGAACATGCGGTCAGACACATAAGAAGTCAACGCAGATACAGTTATGAAATAGATTAGGAAAGTGTCTCCATGACATGTATGATATCACTTACTGGTGTGTGTGTGTGTGTAAGAGAGAGAGCAATGAAACACTTAAACGAGAGAGAGAGCTTGAGTAAAGCAGCATGATCTGATAAATTAGGGCTGATGGGTAACCTTGACTGAAAATTGCTTCCACTAACTCAACACCAGCGCAAGATCAAAATGAAGTCCTGACATGGAAAAATATAAATTGCCAGCGACCCCCACTCTCTCTACATTTATTTGGTTTTTGCACTGCTTCGAGATGACAAGTGTGTATGTGTGTGTGTGTGTGTGTGCAGCGATTACCGTCAGGGGACTTTTCCAGTGTGTGTGACCCGTGGAGGCTCTGTGTTTGTGGAAGCAGAGATGAGAAACGGCCGCTGTGTGTGTGTGTGTGTGTGTGTGTGTGTGTGTGAGTGTGTGCTGGATTAAGTGTAAATGTGGCTCATGGGAAAGAGACCTTCCTCACACAACAAACAGGAAGTCTTTTCAAGTTTCCTCTAAAAACAGCACTGACAGTGAACCGCTTTGACCTCAGCTGATGTTTGCTAATATGTGATGAAGGCTCTTTGCGTTTGCTGTAAGGATACAGTGTGTGTGTGATTTATGAAGAGCACGTTTGCTTCCAATGAAATCTTCGCCAAAGTCGCCATGAAATCAAAACGAACTCTTCTTATTTTAATATGTATCTAGTAGTTCTTCTTGTAAACAATATATTGGTGCACTGATTTTTTGTAAAAATTCATTTGTCCTCATAAACTTTAATCAAATACCATAACCTTCCCTCCCACTCAAAACAACTTTTCCTTACTTCTGGTCACATGGAATGCCTTCAGGGCAGGGCTATCAGTCGTTTAGGGCAGGGCTATCAGTTAATTAGAGCAGAAATATCAGTCATTTAGAGCAGGGTTATCAGTCATTTAGGGCGGAACTATCAGTAATTTAGGGTGGGGTTATCAGTCATTTAGGGCGGAACTATCAGTAATTTAGGGCGTGGTTGTCAGTCACTTAGGGCGGAGCTATCAGTAATTAGGGTGTGGTTATCAGTCATTTAGTGCAGAGCTATCTGTCATTTCGGGCCCAGCTATCAGTCATTTAGGGCGGGGCTATCAGTCAATTAGAGCGGAAATATCAGTCATTTAGAGCAGAGCTATCAGTTATTTAGGGCGGAACTATCAGTAATTTAGGGCGTGGTTATCAGTCACTTAGGGCGGAGCTATCCGTAATTAGGGTGTGGTTATCAGTCATTTAGTGCAGAGCTATCTGTCATTTCGGGCGCAGCTACCAGTCATTTAGGGCGGGGCTATCAGTCAATTAGATCGGAAATATCAGTCATTTAGAGCAGAGCTATCAGTTATTTAGGGCGGGGTTATCAGTCACTTAGGGCAGAACTATCAGTAATTTAGGGTGTGGTTATCAGTCATTTAGTGAAGAGCTATCTGTCATTTCGGGCGCAGCTATCAGTAATTTAGGGTGGGGTTATCAGTCATTTAGGGCGGGGTTATCAGTCATTTAGTGCAAACTATCACTAATTTAGGGTGGGGTTATCAGTCACTTAGGGCGGAACTATCAGTCATTCAGGGCGTGGTTATCAGTCATTTAGGGCGGAACTATCAGTCATTTAGGGTGGAACTATCAGTAATTTAGGGCGGAACTATCAGTCATTTAGGGCGGAACTATCAGTAATTTAGGGCGGGGTTATCAGTCACTTAGGGCAGCGCTATCAGTAATTTAGGGTGTGGTTATCAGTCATTTAGTGAAGAGCTATCTGTCATTTCGGGCGCAGCTATCAGTAATTTAGGGTGGGTTTATCAGTCATTTAGGGCGGAACTATCAGTCATTCAGGGCGGGGTTATCAGTCATTTAGGGCAGAACTATCACCCTGAGTAGTCACTCGAGTAATAAAACTCAAAATTACAAACATTAGAGCTATTTTCAGAACCAATCCTTTACAATGAGCAGTTTAGAACATCTAACATTAGCGTGGTGTTAGAAATGACTAAGAAATCAACCGTTTTCAGCTATCCTGAACTTTTGTATCATAAATATGATCAAACTAAACAAGTTACAAATGCAAGATGCTAGAAATAAGCACACAAGTTCAAGTTGGCCAGACACACTAATGCTCCTGGTCTGACAAGACTCTGTGCTTTTTTTGTTACATAGAGACCCTAAGGTGTATTAATGAATAATTGAAAGACTAATATTAATTGATATTAATAATAGAGTGCTAAACTTCTGTTAAAAATATTAACTACAATTACAGGATACAGTGCTCAGCATAAATGAGTACACCCCCTTTGTATATGTATATTTTTATCCATTTCTTAGTGAATATAGCCTATAATCTTTGATGCATTAAAATGAAACAGTTAGGAATAGAAAGATAATACATTTCAATTCTAAAAGTAACAGCAATGTTACTTTAATGTTACACACATTAAAATTTCAGCATTTTTTTACAATGTTTACTGTGTTTCTGTTGATTGTTCCTGTTTATCAATGCTTTATTTAATGTCTTGGCCTGACATATTCATTAGACTGCTAATTTTGGACAGTTGTTTTGTTAGATTAGTTCCAGTTTTTCATTGCTACTGACTAATCTAACGTATATGCAGGGTCGGATGAATTTCCCCTTTTATAAAAACGACAGTAATAATCCTGAGCTCTAGCTTTCATCAGACAATATATCTGAGGCTAAAACAAAAACATGCTAACCTTCTGTAATTGATTCAAGACCAAATGGGAAATTAGAAGCATGAATTTTAAAGATATTTTAGGGATGTCAGCTCAGCTAAAGTTTAAAGTCAATTTTTAAAGATAACCCTATTTAAAGTATTTACTGTAAAGCACTCAATGGAGCCATTGGATTTGCTATAGTGCCAGGATCCAATATGTTCTTAACCCAGCCCTGCAAATATGCACAAATATATTATTATAAAGCATCCTAAAATAATAATTTAAAAGAGAGATCTGTGAGGGGTTCTGTCATCACTTACTCTCGTGTCTTAAACTTGATGAAATCAGGCTTTAAGAGAGCAGTTTTATTCAAACCTTTCCATTCAAAAAGCGTATGGTGACTTCATGTCATTTTATATTAAATAATAACAAACAAAACATTGTTTTCTATCATTTTCTATCACTCTATCATTGTTTGGTGTTTGAAAGGTGAACACAAATCATATACATTTGCAGCAGCATGTGCTGTGTAAATAATGTCAGATGCTTCTCATTTGGATGAACTGTTTCTTTAAGAGCTACAAGAGTGTAGTTTTGTCTGTCAAATAGTGGCCTCTAGTGGTCAAGGAGAGAAGCATCAATATTACATCCATAAAAACCTTGAGTTTTTATTTTATTTTATTATTCCTACGAACACAAAAGAAGATATTGTGAAGAATGTGTGAAAATCCTTGATTTCCATAGAAGGAAAAACAAATAGTATGGCAGTCGGTGGTTACAGGTTTCCAACGTTTTTTAAGTAACTTATTTTATGTAAGTTTGTGACAAGTGGTTGAGTAAATGAAGACAGAATTTATATAGTTTATATTCAGTGTAACACAATTTAGCATGGTTAAACTAGTGTTTACTGTGCAATACTATATTTCATCATGTGCACTGGAAAAAAATATTCAGGATTTTCACTTTGGATTTCCTACATTTTTTAAGGTAAGAGGTTGTAAACAATTTATTTGGGATAGATTTAAACAAACAAATGAAGTTGAACATTACTAAATTTAGTTCCTTTGTTTAAATTCAGCCCATATCAATTGTTTGCAACAATTCTGCAGAAAACTTTTTTGTTTCAGTGTGGGACGGGTCTCAGAAATTCAACTGAAAGCTGTTTTGCATGTAATTCATTAAGGTAAGCGTAATATTCTGTGATTGTTAGAGACTCAAAGAACACAGACAACATGGTTATCGTGATTGTTCATGAATAATCAAAATACATGAAAAAAAAAACAATGCAGAAAATGATTAAACAATAAATAAATTAAACATTTAAGACAATTATTTAAAGCAACACAAGACTGAAATCTGCCTCATGTAACAATAACTATAATATCCTAAAACAAAATAATATATGTTTTAGTCTCATATATATATAAAATAATGGTTAAATTCATGGTTAAATTGGGAACACTCACTCATTGGTTTTTACCTGCAATCGCGTCCATCACAGTAGGGGGCGGTGCGACGTAATTTACCAGCAGTCCCGAGAAGCCTCTCTGCTGGTAAGATGCTTAAAAACTTTATAAATTATTAATTAACTGGCATTTGTGTACTTTGAAACTCTGTTTATTTCACTTTAAGACACTAATATCATCAGAGCTGCAAACGAAATAAACCTTTGGTGCTGTGTTTGTCGCAGGTTTGTTTAATTACATTTATTGTGATGTTCTGTGTTAGCAGTAGCACATATGCTACATATTGCACGTGCTGAATTATGTGTTTTATTGTTTATGAGTCGTATTTATCCTGTTCTGTCGTTCCTTTTCCAAAAAAATGCTAATTATAGGTCACTTGAGATTACTGTTTACTTTTACTAGAGTTTACTGTGTTGAAATAATGCGATTCTGATGAGAAATGAAAAGAGGCAGTTTTATTTTATATTCATGTATGTTTTATTTACATATATAACCACTATACATCACAATGTATAAGTTAAGAGAAAATGTAATTTACCAGGAGTCCCGAGAAGCCACTCTGCTGACACTAATATCATCAGAGCTGCAAACGAACTAAACCTTTGGTGCTGTGTTTGTCGCAGGACAATAAAAGGAGCTTGAGTGACCATACCTACCTGACTCGCAGCATTCCTCAGCATCCCAGCGCCTACACACAGTTACACACACACACACACATATATATATATATATATATATATATATATATATATATATATATATATATATATATATATGTGTATATATATGTGTGTATATATGTGTATATATATATATATATATATATATATATATATATATATATATATATATATATATATATATAGTAGGATGATCAGATTTCTCTGAATGAACAGCGCCAAAGACTATAGAGTACACAAGACGTGTCGCTTATATAGTTCTGAATGGGGAAAAGTATAACTGTCAATAAGGCAAATGAAGCCCCGCCTTCTAATACAGGAGCCAATCATTGTTTGCTGAAGATTCTCTGGGGGAGGGGCTCAGACCAGCTGTGATTTTCTGCAGATTTTGTGTGATTGGAATATTTAGAAATGAAACTAAAGAGATGGTTGTTGTTTAATTTTATCGATGATTCCTAATATGAAAGTTAATCGTAAACTTGGCAAGCGATTTTAGAGAATTTGATGTTTCCCCATTCAAACAGAATGCCCGAGCATATTGACGAGAGGCGTGTCAAAGATGGCCGCTGAGTAAAATGACTTAATGGGACTTTGACAGCGCATAGAAATGATAGTCAGTAATATAGTGCATCCATTCTGCAAAATGCTGAATTTTTAGTGTTGCTCATTAACAAGGTTTGGATACTGAATGACTTTCCTGAGGGAAGATTTGATATCATAGTATGTGCTCAAAGTATGACAAAACTATTTATTTTATGTCATGAAACACATGGTGCGTTCCAAATGGGATAGATCGCCCTCTGGAGGACACTTTGGAGTAAAAAAATATTAATGGTCACCAAAAGAAATTACAGTGCTCAAAACTGTCCACTTTGAAGGGCCCTTCAGGTGAATGATGGAGGAACCCTTCAGAAAAGAATGTACATTTCTATCTACTATTACTGCATGCTGTTTTTGCATGATACAAGACTTCTACTAGAGCTTAGCAATTAAAATAACTTAGAAAAGAGGAGTAACAGGACAAAACATGATATATTTTTGCCTATAACAAGTCACAAAATAAATACAAGATTTTTCACGCGTCATTAAAAAATGTGGTGCATAACAAATAAGATCTATCGCCCATAGAAGGGCACTTCAGAGTGGAAAAAAACATGGCCGCCATATTGAAGTGTCATTCCAAACAGCCTTGTGCTCAAAGGCTGCATTCCAGTCTAATTTTTCATGCCCTTCATTGCTGGCTTTCCTAAACTCTGAAGCTCCAGTGCAGAGCGGTCTCTGGTCTTGCGCAGGTTTTCCTTCAGTTTGCTTTGACTGTGAGGTTGGCGACACCATGGACTTGAGGCAGCTGCCGTGAGTCCAGTGCAGCCAGCAGTTTGTGTTGCCCTGCCTCCAGAGGGATAAACTTCTCTGTCAGAGTCACTGTGGCCAAGCTTTCGATGTTTCTGAGAACAAGAACAATATAGTTTTACATTCAATTTTTCTGCACAACTGTTGGTATTGTGTAATGTAACCTTTTTTTACTCATGGTCAAACATTTATTGGATAATGAAGCATTATTGTTAGCAGTTGACGTTGACGAATTATTGAACAGATTGTTAATAATCAATAAAGAACATTTTACTGAGCTCAGTTTTATAGGCCTACCATAAAAAAATCTAATATAATTGTGCAAAATTTGTGTTACATTTAAGCAATTACAAATGTGACCTTATGGAATATAATTACAGTAAACTTACCCGTGTGAAATCTCTCTGACGTGCTGCAGCCCCAGTCCTTCAATGCGAAACTTCACGTTCTTCAGCGTTTGCTTAAGAGGATTGCGGAAAGTGATCGAAGCCGTCAACTCTTTCCCAACAACAGCATCTCCATTGGTCTGAGAGGAGAATGAGCAAACATTTACAACAAGTGTTATATATTCACCCACATACAGTTGAAGTCACCGTTATTAGACCTCCTGTTTCATTCACATTCATTCAAGTGTGCCTTTAAGACCGAAAACTCACTTTGATGGCCAGGTCGGGTGTGCGCAGTCTGAAGTGAAACTGGTTTACCAGGACCTGTTTGGTCTGAGTGACCCGTCCCGTGAGTGTGAGCATCAGCATGGCCTGGTCCACCAGATGGTCTTTGTAGTGATCGTACAGTAAGCTCCACTCAACAGTCTCAGCTATGATGGAACAAAAGAGATAATATGCATATACATTTGGCATCAGCGGTAAAATGTAAATGAATAAATTCACACAATATATATTAAGAGTAAGAGAAAATATATTTATATTCAACTGGCATCAGCAATTCAATGGAAATCAAGCACTCTGGGGCGATTTTGAGTCTTAATTTGGCCACAACTTTCTCTGTATTTCAGCAAATGGGATGATTTTTGGTGACAAATCTTACTTTGACAAATATTTTGGGAAAATGCTTTGGAAATTTTCAAAGACTCAACAACACACTCTGGGCAAATTGACCACCCTTTCGTTATGTTAGGGGCTGTTTTTGCCCCATTGACTTCCATTATGACATTTTTTTATTGCAAAGCCATGGCATCATATAATCATGCATTCTTGACTGTTGGTGGTTCTCCCTGATGGGAAGAGATAAAAATTGTCATTTTCATTGCTGATCATCTGTTGCAGTGCAAAAATAAACTTTTTAACACAGGGGTGGGCAAACTCAGTCCTGGAGGGCCGGTGTCCTGCACAGTTTAGCTCCAACTCTGATCAAACACACCTGCTTATAGATAATTAGAGATCTTGGACACTCTGATTAGCATGTTCAGGTGTGTTTGATTAGAGTTGAAGCTAAATTATGCAGGACACCGGCCCTCCAGGACTGAGTTTGCCTACCCCTGTTTTAAGCATTCACACTTAGCTGACGATTGATTATAAAGCGTGTCCTGTCCTGAGAGAGAGCCCTGAGCTCAGAAAATCCTCGAGCCCGAGGCTCCATCCCATTTGAAGGGTGAGAGGGGTGTTTGAGCTCAGGTAGGTCTTGAGAGCTCCCCTAGTTTAGTTAGGGTTTAAGACAGATTGTAGGGATTGCTATGGAGAAATAATCTGCTGACTAAAGCATAGGTAGCCTGACTGAGAGCTTGTCTTTATTGCCAATTTGATTAGACAATTCACTTATATCGCATGTCTTTGAGCTGTGGGAGGAAAGCAGGGAACCCCACGTGAGCAAAGGGAGAACATACAAACTCCACACAGAAACATCGACTGGCCCAGAAAGGACTCGAACCAGTGACGTTCTTGCTGTGGGGCAACATTGCTAACATTCATAGATCGTATGTGAATGATCGAATTAGCCACTAAATCAAAAAGTTACGAATTGCCGTGAGATTGTGTTGGAACAGACTGGTGTAAGGTCTCCTACCTTCATTGGGCTTCAGTTCGATGGGTATCTGGTCTTTCATCACTGTAGTTTTATAAACTCCGGTGTAGTACGTTACAGCCACCTGACCGTTGAGCTGGAAAGTACGCTGCTCTGAGCTGCTGTTCTTCACAGTGATGGCTAGATTAGCATCTGAGCCCAGCTGAGGCTCTTCTCCATCCATCGAGATCTCAATACTGATGTCGTTAACACTGGAGATTTCATAAAGTCCAGCTTTAGAGCCATGCTGAACGGCTGTTTCCACTGCAATGCGCTCCTCCTCTGAGTCTAATATAAGAGAAGGCAAATGAAAGTAAAGAGTAATGCGCCTATGTGTCTGGATCTGTTTATACAAAGGATACAAATGTGTTTATGCTTCCTCGGAGAAATTGAGCTGAAGTAAGTTTCATGGGGCGTTCACATCAGACGCGACTTGCGCGAATAGATTACGATATTAGTAATTACGATTACGATAATCGATATTAGATTACTATATCAGATTACGTAGGCTATTAGATGATGAAACATTTTGAGTTTACTTGCTTCATCAAATTTGCTTAATTTGCATGTGAAATTACACGCTTAAACATTTTGAGTTTACTCGCTTCATTCACATGTCAAATTTGCTTAATTCACGTGTGAAATTAGACACTTACTTGCTTCATTCATGCGTCAAATTTACTTAATTCGCGTGTGAAATTAGATGCTTAAACTTTTTGAGTTTACTCGTTTCATTCATCCGTCAAATTTGCTTAATTCACTCATGAAATTAGATGCTTAAACCTTTTTAGTTTACTCGCTTCATTCATGCGTCGAATTTGCTAAAATTCGTGCGTGAAAATAGATGCTCAAACATTTTGAGTATACTTGCTTCATTCATGCATCAAATTTGCTTGATTTTAGAGTGAAATTCACTTCGAAATAGACATGAATTCATGTCATGAGAGGGGCTAAATAGCTGACATAACGGTTCAGTGTCATGACTGGCTCCATCAGATTCTTCAGAGGTGCATCCAGCTCTGGGAATTCATAAACTTTTCCAAAATCTGCTCCTGGATGACAGATGCTTTCCATGGTATTTCAGACTGAGTCAGTTCCAGCTTGATAAGCTGTTGTCACATGTTGGCAGAAGGATTTCCATTAGGGACATGAACTACATGCGCTATATCATAATCACAACACTACTAGAGCAAGCTTCTGATTGGTTAATGTGGCACGAATGTCAAATTTTTCAACTGGACCAATATGCTTTAAATTAAGGTATTTTTCATCATTTGAGGGGAAAATTAAGTTTGAAATGGCTGAGTGGCGGTATACTGTTTCCGAAAACTATGCTGTAGTAGGCAGGGTTGTAAATCAGGTCATGTACTGTTCACAACTACCCTTAAATACAACAATGGTGGCTGTGATGGACAGTTTCTGGCAGCTAGCTCTCCGCAGCTCTTCCATGGTCGCCCTCTCAAGCTAAGTATAGCTGTGTCTGGTTAGTACCTAGATGGGAGACACTGTGGGGAAAAACTAAGTTGCTGTTGGAGGAGGCGCTAGAGAGGCCAGCAGGGGTTGATCTACCTGTGGTCTGTGAGGGTCCTAACACCTCAGTATAGTGACGTGGCTCTTTACTGTTAGGTGAGCACTGTCTTTTAGGTGAGACATTTAACCGAGGTCCTGACTCTCTGTGGTTGTTAAAAATCCCGGGATATCCTTTGAAAATAGTAGGGGTGTGTGCCCGGTATCCTGCCCAAATTTGCCCATTGGCCTCTGTCCATCATGGCCTCCTAATCATACCACTATTGTAATTGGCTTATCACTCTGTCTCCTCACCACCAATTAAGCTGATGTGTGATCTCTTCATACCACCAACAGTGTACAGCTCCACCTGGATGATGCGACGGCAGCCACAGGACAAGTGCACTCACCCCACACCTGCTATAGTCATAGAGCCAATTCAGTGGATGAGGATGATTGGGAGGTCATGATGGGTAAAGGCCAAGGGAGGGAATATGGCCTGGAGTTACAGCCCTGCTTTTTACGTGAAGTGCCATGGGATGTTTATTGACCACAGAGAGTCAGGACCTCGGTTTAACGTCTCATCCAAAACACGGCACTCACTGACAGTATAGTGTCCCCTTTACTTCACCCCCTGCTGGCCTCACTAACACCTCTTCAAACAGCAACCTAGTTTCCCTTAGTTTTCCACATCTCACAGCTGAAACAGGTAACTAAACTGGACACTGTTTCAGCTGTGAGATGCAAAGTATGATGGGAAGTGTAGTCCAGGTGAAAAGCTGGTGGAGTGTTCATATAGCTGGAGTGCCCTCTAGTGAGTCGGGTGGGTACTCCTGCTAACACATGTGACAATGTTTTTTGTGCCGTTTATTACCTTCTGGGTATTTGTAGAGGTGTGTGACATCTTCGCGTTCGTCAGAGCCGACTGCTTTAGTGCTGATGCAGTGACCTACTGCTTTCTTCTTAATCTGGACAGGAGTGAAGGAGCCATCTGCAGTCCGCTGCCAGTACACCTTATCACTGTTCACCTTGGTTAAAGTTAGCATCCCTTTTAGAAACGTTCATTACAAATAATTATGCAATCATGAAGTGATCATTTGGAGACTTGCTAATACCTCTGCGAATACGAACGGTGTGTCATGCTTGAGGTAAACCAGTCCATTTCGGACAGCTGCGACCGAAGCAGGACCGCAGCGAAAAGCGCCCTGACTGGTCTCCTGAGGAGTGGCATCTACTACTTGCCAGCCCCCCAAACCTGCGGGCAGATCGGGACGGGCCATCCAGCAGTCATTCCACACGTGAAAGTTCCTGCAGAGACAAGAGAGGAAAATTTGTTTCTCATGACGCTGTAGAAATGATTAGCTTGAATGATGCGGTACATGGAGGTACCAGTAATTGACTTGGGCCATGTCCACACTATTGTTTTCATTTAAAAATGCATATTTTTCTCTCCATTTTGACCTTCCTTCCACACTAAGATGGCATTTTTAGTAAATGAAATTGCATCTTTTTGAAAACACTGACCAAAGTGTGTATATCTGAAAATGCTGTATTTGTGTTGCGGTGTGGACTGTGATAACAGAGTTTTTTTGAAAACTGGGATGCATTTTAGTCATGTGATGCAATCTTGTGACCAATTCAGCTTAAATGGTGGACAACATTGTTAAGCAGATGCTTTGGAAGCTGTCCATTTGGACCGCCTTATTAAAGATTAACATCAGTTTGTACATGCTCCATATTGCCTCTCTTCAAAGGACAGGTAATGGTTACTGGCATCAACTGTTCAGTGGCGGAAGCAGTCCACAGTTGGCACATTTTGTTGTGACATTTCAAAGAGATGGAAAGTAAATAAACGGCAGGTGGATATGATGCAGGTCTTACGTCATAACGCATGCGCCAGGGCTTAATTTGTGCCAGAACACACCGGGATCCGGCACCTCTGAAATCTGATCCGGCACCTCATTTTACCGACCCCCCTCCTCAACCACCCTCATCCCCATTCGCTGTTCACTTTCACTTTCTTCCGCATCTCCCCAACCCTCTTCACTTTCGTCTGTGGCAACATGCCAGATTCGTTACCCCGATCTGTTCTGGGACCTCGCAACACAAATTAAGCACTGGCATGTGCAATACATGGATGAAAGCATTTTTGGATAGAATTTAATATTTAATTTTTTCAAATGTATTATGAGTGTAGACATAGGCTTTGTCTGCCTTACTGGGAATGCCCATAAAAAATTCACATCCATTTATTTCATAGGGGGAAGCAAACTATTAGAGTAAACCTTGTTAGGATCTTGATCTTGATAATTATTATGATTTTATTTTTTATTTAACTCCCAGAAGCAACAAGGACACATTATTAAGACCTCTTTTAATGTTTAAAAGTTGCTGTGAAACATTTTGCACCTCTAACAAGTTTAAAAATTTCAGCATTGAATTGTATACACTGCCAAATTAACACAGAGGAACCGGTAGGATGACCACCTGTCCCACTTTGCATTGTAAAGCACAGCATTTTCACTTTCTTGTCGTCTTTTAGTTTAATTGTTGTATTTAGAAAAAGTGCATTCATTCTTTTTCCTGGTGTAGGGTTAATTTCCAATTTCAAGAGTTCACACTTAGCTGATGATTGATAATAAAGCATGTTTGGCATGCTGTCCCGGGAGAGAGCCCTGAGCTCTGAAGGTCCTCGAACCCGGGGCTCCCTCCCATTTGCAGGGCGAGAGGGGAGTTTGAGCTCAGGTAGGTCTTGAGAACTCGCTTGCTTGTTTATGGCTAATGACAAGTTAGGAATTGCTTTGGAGAGATTTGCTGCTGACTAAAGGGGGTCACACACTGGATGAGCCACTCAGCGCCGTGACATGGCTAGCACATGACATGGAAGTATCGCACACCAGACAGACACATTCGAATGTTATTTAAAATAAAACTATTCAGATGGCGCTCTGTGGCGCGGCAGAAACATGAACAGTGTCCTGAGTCGTAGCTTGGCCCCGCGGACGGTGTGTGTAGCCTTACAGAAATCTGTTTAAAATGTTGTAAAATGCAAGGTGCTGCGTGTCGCTCTACTTCACCGTGTGCGACTCCCTTAAGTGAATTGACCAAACCAAATTGGAACCATAGATGCTCTTATGTCACATGTCTTTGGACAGTGGGAGGAAACCGAGGAACCCAGGGAAACCCCACTCCAGTACAGAGAGTAAACTATATACAGAAACATTGGCTGGCCGGTAAGGATTTGAACCAGTGATGTTCTTGTTCTGAGTCAACAGTGCTAACCACTGGGCCATCATGCCGTCCTATCCAGGAAAAGGGAGGAGGAGTAGAGGTGGAAGGGGGCATTCTTCAAGACAAAGATAACTGAGGTAAGAAACTATGGTTATTTATAGTGACTTAGGAATCAACTGATTGGTGCATCATGTGTTAGGTATTGCAGGACCAGCTGTGGTCAATCATAAGCACGTGATCCTCCTGAAATTAGTTTATAAAAAACTTCACAAAATGGGGGAAAGATTGCTTTCCGCCCATGCTACACCTCAAACTATGACAGGTCCAAACCAACCAGGTCTACCCCTGCTGAAAAATCTAGCTTAAACCAGCCTAGGCTGGTTGGCTGGTTTTAGCTGGTTGACCAGCCTGGTTTTAGAGGGGTTTTGGCCATTTCCAGGCTGGTTTCCAGCCATTTCCAGCCTGGTC
Source organism: Danio aesculapii (assembly GCF_903798145.1). Classification (NCBI taxonomy): domain Eukaryota; kingdom Metazoa; phylum Chordata; class Actinopteri; order Cypriniformes; family Danionidae; genus Danio; species Danio aesculapii. The sequence continues at coordinate 47,813,556 of NC_079457.1, forward strand.
TTAGCTGGTCAGGCTGGAAAATGACCAGCTAAATCCAACTAAAACCAGCTTGACCAGCCTGGTTTAAGCTGGACATAGCTGGTTTTGGCTGGGCTCCCAGCCTGGCTAGGTGGTCAAGCTGGTTTTAGCTGGTCATTTTTCAGCCTGACCAGCTAAGACCAGCCTGGAAATGACTGGAAACCAGCCTGGAAATGGCCAAAACCCCTCTAAAACCAGGCTGGTCGACCAGCTAAAACCAGCCGACCAGCCTAGGCTGGTTTAAGCTGGATTTTTCAGTAGGGCATACTGATACAATTTACATCACAGTGCAGTTTCAATCAGGTTTGTGCATTTATCGTGTACTCTGTACCCACGCAAGTTTATTGATAGCTACAGAAAATGTTGCTAACATGTGAACTAACCAGACAGAATCTCTGCAAAGCTCCTCGATCAGCTCATGGTTCTCATCCAAATACACGTCTGTCGTCAAAGAAGCGTCTGTGTCGTGAGCAGACTCGAAGTTTGTAATGCTCCTGGTGGGAATCCCTAAACACCTCATCACTAAAAAATGAAAAGCAGATTGTAAATATTATGGTTTATGAAGGATTGTATGCTTTATGCTGCTCGAACATTTTAAGATGCGAGCTCTTACCTGAAGTGGTGACGCCAGAGAAGACCCAGCACTGTCCGTATCTGACCGGCGTTCCTCCATTGTTGTAGTACTGTCTCAAAATGTCACTGCTGCCACTCCAGAACGTAGGGGCTGTGCCGTCATCGTATGTGCCTGACCAGTTGCCGACCAACACACCATTGTCATCAGGAGCGTTAATCTATTAAACAAAAATCATTCTTTTATTGCATCCACACTGTAAAATGCTGGGTTCCACACGATTCCTTTTAGTTCAATCACATATCTATTAAGTTAACTGAAGTGATTTTACAAATTTAAGCGGATTGAACATTAAACATAAAAGTTATCCTCAAAAAACTCAAAAATTGTGTTGATTTAGCTCATTTTTTAGGTATTTTAAGTATTTTGAGTGCAGTGCGTTAGGTCATTTGTTTCTATCTATGCAACCTTGTTTTTTATTACTTCCTTTAAAGGGAACATAGTTGACCTCTTTTTTATGATGTAATATTAATATTCTGGTTCTTCTGAGTGTGCCAGTTTAGCTTCAGTTTAAAACACAATTCAGATTTGTTTATTATAATGTGTTAAAAAGTGTCATGTTGGGGGCGTGTCCACAGCTCACTGATTTAGGGGTGTGTTGCTTCACATGTAGAATAGTTTCGGCTTCCCGCCAACGTGACAAGGGGGCGGGGCCATGAGCTCACCCGCTCTGCGTTTGCAACAGTCTGACAGGCAGACGGAGAAGGAGAGAGAGGATCACCATTCAGTCTTACATGTACGGCTCGGACACAGACCAAGCAGAGAGTACAAAATCATTTGTGTCTTTATACAGTTTTACAGCCAACTGTGTGCTAGTTTCAAGTGTCGAGCTTGTACACAGAAACTAATAACCACGCACACTGAATTAACTTTGACTGAGGCACAGGATGCGCCGCTCGAAGCCGCGACACGGCACACCAGACACTCTCTGTAGCGCGGCAGAGACATGAAGTGTCCCGAATCGTCGCGCCACGCATTTTTGAATTCTAAACATAGGTTTCTGCAGCGGTCCGCGGCGCCCAGCCGTCAACTTGAGTGTACCCTGATAGAAACCTATGTTTAGAACTCTAAAACGCATGCTAGTTAAGATCACAGGGAGCTTCTGGGATCGCGAGAAATGCAAACGGCTGAAGTATAAGGTAGACTCAATGAGAAGTACACATGTTTGCAAACCTACCTAAAGATACAACCAATAATTCCGATTAGAGCGATAATGTGGAGAATATTGATCTTGTGTTGAGCCCAATGAGCCTTGCATCTAAAAATAGAGCTAGCGTGTTCCTATATTGATATCGCTTCAACTCACGCTGAAAATGGCGGACGTGAATCAACAAACTGAGGATATGATGACGCGCCTGTCAATCAATATTGGTGGGCGGGGGGACCACTCTCCTACGTAAAGTTGCGGTCGGTTTGAAAACCGCTCCAATTGGTCCACCGTTTTTATGTTGTTAAATTGAAAAAAAGGACTGGGTGTGTTTATATCACCCCAATATGACGCTCTATACACCATACATGCACATATGTCTGTCCAAACAGCTTGAAAAGTAGATTTTTTACCATAGGTGCCCTTTAATGAATGCATGTATATCACACTCTTGGTGTTTTAGAGTGTCATCCATTTTCTTCAATGTATTTTTTTTAGCCTTGTGGCAGGTTTATAGATTGCACACTAATTTTCATAAGCACTTTTGTCGATTTCCCTAAGAGTGACTATTGTGTCATGACCACTTAGCCAGCTTGAATCATGCCTAAAATGTGTGTATTTAAAAATGCATATGTTGGTTAAGTAGGTTTTGAACTATGGTTGGTTTAGGGCTCATTCACACAGAATACGTTTTTCCATTCCATTCCAATTCGCAATTGTTTTTCAATGAAAACACGCAATTGACAGACTTGCATGACCATCACGCTTACATCTTGCATATTTTGAAGCATTTTGCACATGATTGCTACATTTTTTAGGCATTGTGTCAATTTAAAATAACTTTTACAAGCAGCGTCACTCATCAATGTCAGTTCCAAAGCAGTAGACCAATCACGGGGCAAGATTTGCAAGTTTCTGTTTACAAGGGCTCAGTGGCTGTGTCTGGATACCTTTGTGGTTAACATTCCTAAATGTGCTGTGCTTTGCATTGTTTAGATGCAAAGATGTGTTCTGTGGGAATGAGCCTTTAAGCAGGGTTTTCCTGGTCATAAGTTGGTGTACACTCTTAAACCAAGAAAATTCCATGGAAACATGTTGCCTTAAAACACTTACACAAGGTAAACCTAAACAGACCTAGTTGAATTAACATACATGCATAACCTTAGTTTAATTAACATAGAGCATAAGGTTCTATGCTAATTCGACTAAGGTTGTTGAGCTTCACCTTGTGTAAACACAAGTTGAGCATGGTAATGGGTTTCTACATAATTTTACACATGTGCCATCAAGAGATTCATGATTAAAATATACATTATTAATGATAATGTTTATTAAAAATATTATATAGGGCTGCAAGGGGTGAAAGCCAATTTTATAAGTTGGCCTAAGTGGAAATGAATTATTTTAATAATGTAATGTGTATTTCATTCATTCATTCATTTTCTTTTCGTCTTAGTCCCTTTATTAATCCAGGATCACCACAGCGGAATGAACCACCAACTTATCCAGTACATGTTTTACGCAGCGGATGCCCAGCCGCAACCCATCTCTGGGAAATAATGTGTATTTATATAGTGCATTTATCATGTATGGCTATACACCCAAAGAGTTTTACAATCATGAGAAGGGGGTATCCCCACACCACCACCACCAGCGTGCAGCATCCACTTGGATGAAGCGATAACAGCCATAGGACAATGGCGCCAGTGCCGTATAGCCGGAGTGGAGTGGAAAGGCAGTGATGGAGCTAATTCAGTGGATGGGAATGATTGGGAGGAGATTTTTAACAACCACAAAGAGTCAGGACCGTAGGAACAGTAGAAACATTCAAACTTACCATTGCAGACAAAAGCCTGACCACGTTTACAGGATCTCCCCATCCTGAGGCCGGAGCACCACTGCGCTCCAGCAGAAACAGACACGCAGGAAGGATGCTTTTATCAAACTAAGAGACAGAACATTGGATGAAGACGTTAGTTACTTTATATTGCATGAAAACACCAGGGGCCAGATTTATTGAAAAGATGTGCACTCAGATTTCAGCTCTGGCCTTATTGCATTTGTAGGAGTTTCCTTTTTTGATGCAGTTGATGCAAGGAGAGTATTCAAATTAATATCTCAACATGACTTCAGCTTTTGTTTACTGCTATTTGCACAATTAGGGCTTGATACAAAACCAAACTGGTGTGTACTTTGATCAAATCAGACATAATAACTTGATAAGTACACGTGTGAAAGTTATATTGCTGTACTTAAAATAAGTATACAAGATTTTTATTGAGCATAACCAGAACCAGACAAACCTTTTTTGGTATTTCTGCATGAAATCTGGAATGATTTTGAGAGTGTGTGAGCTGAAAACTACAAGCAGAGATACACACTAATATGCAGCAGACGCTCAGTGTCATTCACACAACTACTGGACTCCATCATGGTAACACACTTCAAATTCATTCATCCTTTTGTTAATTTCCCTTCAGGTTAATCCCTTATTGATCAGGGGTCGCCACAGCGGAATGAACCATATATATTAAAGAAACGTACTTTTAATAAGGTTACAGATTTCTACTGTAGCATTTTTACTATTGACATTACAGTCATTTTTTACAGCGTATGCCTGTGTTAGTAGATTACACACACTTCACTATCATTGACTTTGGTTAATGTGATGTGTTAGACGTTATGAATATAAGCTGCTTTGTATTTGTTCTTTAATTCAGTCAGTATCAGCAGATCACACGCCACTCCATCAGTGCTCATATGGGATTGTGCTCTGGTGTTGATTTCCTGATTAGCATTAAGGTTAGTTCACCCAAAAATGTTAATCAAAAGTTCAGCGGTTCAGATGTAATCATACAAATGCGCCTCAGGGTGTGTGTTTAATACAGGCAATGCACTACTTGCTGACTCGTAATACATTGTATTGGCTGTTGTAAACACACACCCTGACCTGAGGCAGAAGATATTAGCACTTGATTTTACACTTTTTTTGGTGCACAAAGTTGTTCTTGGAGCTTCGTATGATTGCAGTTGAACCACTGAAGTTACTTTTCTGACAATGTTTTTAATTCGTTTTCCGTATTTCGGGACTGTTGCTTTCTAAGGAGGATGAGGAAGCTCTCATATTTCATCTAAGATATCTTAATTTGTGTTCAGAAGATGAACGAAGGTCTCATTGGAGCTACACTAGCGTAATTATTAACAGTTTTGTAATTTTGGGGTGAACTAACCCTTTAATGTGTATAAATGGATTTGCTGTTCTGACCTGGCCAAAATTCCAAGTTCTGTATCCGATCTGACTGTCCGTCCCATAATAGATGATGCCCATGTCGTTCAATACATACTCTTTCCTCTCTTTCTCATTATCCATGTACACCAAGTCCTCTAGGAAAGAAAGAGAAAGCAGATTAATCAGTTTTTCAGAGTTTCTTAAAGAGGTAGTTTAACAAAAATGAACATTTCGTCACCATTTAATCATGCTCAAGTGGTTTTGGACAGTTATGAGTTCTCTTAATGTATGTCGAACCCATTTAGATACATAGTAGGAGGAAAAACTGCTATGGAAGTCAATGGCTGTTTTTTTCTCAGCATTCTTCAGTGCATCTTCCTTTGTGTTTAACAGAAGAAAGAAAAACAAGAAGGTTTTGAACTAGTGGAGAATGAGTAAATGATGACGGAATTTTCATTTTAATATGAGCTGTCCCTTTAAGAGGAAAAAAACTATCCATAAATAGGAAAAAAAGGCCTAAAGCTCTTACTGCTACTACTACTTAATTAAATATGTTTCTTTGAATGTGACTAAATAAATCAACCCAGGCTCATTCTGAAAACATAGTCCCGAGGACGTTTCTGGAGACTGCGAATTATGTAGTCGGAGGTACGTATGGCTGCATTTCGTTATTTAAGCGAACGCTGCGGGGCGGTATGACATCGTTCCTTTTGGTGCTTATCGGCTGACCGCTTACCTTCGTGTGGAGGGCTTTCCCACCGCAACCAGTTTGTCCAGTTAGCTCGTTCTGTACATTGGCGGACTTGAGACGCAGAGACGAGCTGACCACGACGACGACGACCGGGTTCGATTCCGGGCAAGAGCGGTTCCAGAAATCAGGTAAGACTAAAAGAGAATCCAAAAAGTAAAGTGAACAAGTTCATAACAGGGTGAGAGTGTGGTAAAATCCGAAAACGTGGTAAAAATCAGACGAGGGCTTTTCTTTTTCTGGACGGCTTTTGTAAATTGTTAGTTGAGTTTAGGGAAGTAAGTGGGCGGGCGGGTCAATTGGTAAAATTGGTTGGGTTCAGGGAAGGCCCAGTCATTCATTCAGCCAGTCGGACAGATGGTCGTTCGACAGCGGCCTCTGGTGGATTTACGTGAGAACAGCGAGAGAGACACGAGAGACATTTGAGAAGCGAAAAAGTGCACACAGCCGCCTCTCGCGGATCCATGAAAACCAAAAATTGCAAAAATACGTACCTCCCGGGATGTGTTTCGTGATCTCCAGAAACGTGCACGGGACTACGTTTTCAGAATGAGCCTGGGTTGAATTAAATACACTTTGTAGGTTATTTGTTATGCACAGTGCTTGGGTTTGAGTCTGATATAGCACGTTTCTAGTAAAAAAACTAAATCAATGTAAAAGCAAAGTTAAACAATGTGGTCACAGTGCACTTTTCTTATTTGTTGCTTTTGAAAACACTATTGGTTTTGGGTTTAGATCAGTAGACATGTATCTGAAACGTACAACAAAACGTACCCAAAGTTACACATTTCTGAGTCGCAGAAATGCAGAAAGCGCCCTCTAGTGGATTTGCCATCTAAAACATGTAACAAAATGTTCCCAGAGCAAGCTATTGTATTTACAAAACTTGCAAAAATGTAGGCCAAGGCACGTATTTCCAATGAGCCTGGGTGAGCGGTTCATTAGTCTTACTTTAATTATTAATACTCAGTTTTACTTCAAGTGTTAATAATTATATGTCCATGCTTAGTACTAGTATTCATAGAAAACTGCATTGGTACTTACTGACATAGCATAATTCATTTCTAATTCAAGTCCTTTCAAATTGTAATCTTGATTGGTGGTGTGTTTGAATTGGTAACTTGGTTTTGGTGTGACGTTGTAATTATGTTGTTTATGTGTTAATTGTTGGCCAGGACACTCCTGCAGGAGAGTGTATCTCTGAAAAATCACTCTCATAAGAGGTTTAAACACAGTTGTGTGGCAACAGTCTGTGAATACAACCAGCTTCTAATGACAAAAAGCTATTAATATTATTAAGTTATGATTACACAGTCTACAGAAACACTTTGATTGACATTTTCCCTTTGTCCGTGTCATCAGAGGCAAAGCCCCGCCCACTAGTAACTGTCTCTCCCTCATTAGCATATAAAGTCAGTCTTCTTTTTGAATCTGCCACTATGCTGACACACAGGCACATGTAGCTCCGCCCTCTTTTAGAAAGAGCACAATCTCATTTGAATTTAAAGCAACAGTCACCAAGACGACACAATCAAAGTCTAAACGGATCAGTTTCATCGAGCTCTAAAACATTATTGAGCTGAAACTTCACACACACTCCAGACATCAGAGACTTACATCTTGAAGGAAAACGCATAATAGGTCCCCTTTAATGTTAAAGCCCCATCCTTGCTCATACCTTCACACCAGGGGTTGAACAGCATGTAGATGTCGTTGTCAGGGTTGTATGGGGACATGGATTCACCCACAGGGCAACTTGTCGCAACACCTAGCTTGTATTTGCCAATAGGAGCGGTAGGCAGAGAGTTGACAGACAGTTTGATCAATCTACTTTTCTGTTCTACTATTTTGGCCTCCCAGCAGTTATCCTGCAGTTCCTCAACCAAAGGAACAACCACATGTGTGCCTTTGGAAACATCTGGAAGATCACCTGAAAAACATACAGACACACACACACACACACACACACATATACTGTACAGTTAAAGTCAGAATTATTAGCTCCCCTGTATAATTTATTCCAAATTTCTGTTTAAAGGAAAGAAGATTTGTTTTCAACACATTTCTAAACAGAATATGAACATTTGATAATCAAGAAACAAAATCTTCAGTAACACTTTATAATAACTACACACTATAAATCATTTATTAAGCATTAGCAAATGGTGAATTCATTATTTGTTAAGCATTAGCTCCACATTAATAAGCGTTAGTAAGCAGTTTATAACTGCAGCTACAAATGCTGTATTCTTGACTTACAAACACATTTATAATGTGCTTAATTATTGTACTTTCATACTTTGTTAATGATTTATTTTTCATTACTAAATTCAGTATTGCATTATTTACAAACCAGTGATTTAAGAGTAGTTGGTGTTTTTTAAGATTATTCAGAATGAGTTAATAAATGATTAATAAACTATTGAAATCAATGTTTATATATCTCATTATTCATTATTATGGTTTCTATGTTTGTTAATAAATGCTTTATTAACTCAACTTCATCCAGTTTTGTGACCTAATCTAAAGTGAAGACTATTCATGCTTTATAAATCCCTTATAAATGACAATTAAAGGCTTGGTATCAAATAAACGACAATCTTTTCTAAAAAAATATAAAATTACTGTAAACATTGCTGAATGACAGGAGTGTCAAAATACGACATAAAACTGGATAAAACAACAACATCATAATAATTTAACAATATAATAGGATGTAATGTTTAAGCCATACAGTAATTTTATTCTAGATAAGGTTGCAAAGATTTATTTTTCATTTGAAGTACAGTTTCATTTGTGTATCTTCAAATAAATAGGAATAAATAATAATTTATGTACTTTTTTTTCCTGTTTAGAATATAACCGAGCCTTTAATTGTCATTTATAAGGGATTTATAAAGCATGAATAGTCCTCACTTTAGATTAGGTCACAAAACTGGATGAAGTTGAGTTAATAAAGCATTTAATACATACAAATTAACTATTATTATATGCATGAATAATAAAAATTATAAATGTTAATTTCAATAGTTTATTAGTCATTTACTAACTCTGAATGATCTGAAAAAAACAAACAACTACTCTTAAATCACTGGTTTGTTAATAATGTATTGCTTAATTTAGTAATGAAAAATAATAATAACAAAGTATGAAAGTACAATCATTAAGCACATTATAAATGTGGTTTAAGTCAAGAATACAGCATTTGTGGCTGCAGTTATAAACTGCATAAAGTATTCACTATTTGCTAATGCTTAATAAATGGTTCATAGTGTGTAGTTATTATAAAGTGTTACAAAAACTTCTTTAAGGATTTATTTTGGCATAAAAGCATATATTTATTGTATTTTCCTTCGGTTTAGTCCCTTTATTCATCAGGGGTCGCCACAGCGGGATAAACCGCCAACTTATACGGCATATGTTTTACATACTGGATGACCTTCCAGCTTCAACCCATTACTGGGGAACACATATACATACTCATTCACACACACACACATAGACTACGGCCAATTTAGTTCATCAATTCCCCTATAGCGCATGTGTTTGGACTGTGGAGGAAACCGGAGCTCCCGGAGAAAACCCACACTAACATGGGGAGAACATGCAAACTCCACACAGAAATGCCAACTGACCCAGTCGAGGTTCGAACCAGCGACCTTCTTGCTGTGAGACGACAGTGCTGACCACTGAGCCACCGTGCCACCCATAAAAGTATTTATTTACTTTAAAAACAGCCCAAACTTTTGAATAGCAGTGCGGATAAAATAGAAAGTCTGATAACCATAGAAAACGGGAAACGTTTCACAAATTCACTGAGAAATAAAGAATGATCAATTTCTGTTGGCTTACTGAACTTAAAAGGTGTGTGCTTGAGTAACATTTAAAAGTAATATTTGTTAGGCCTGATAACATTTCCTCCAAATCTTACCTGAAAAGCTTGTCATGTAGTGCAATTTTTTTGACAATTGGGCAAAATAACAAAGGTTTTCATTCGTTGGTAAAATCAGGAAAATTATATCATGTATTTTCCATGAAATTATGTTATTTATTAACCATTCTGATGTTTAAATATTGAAATTAACAAGTGTAAAATGAAAATAAAGCTCTCTGAGATCATGGAATTGCCATTTAATCCACTAAATGACCACGTTTTTACTTCAGTTTAGACAAAATGTTGTTACTACACTGTAAAAAATGCTGGGATCCACACAATCGATTTGTGTTGGGGCAACATTTACATTTACATTTACATTTAGTCATTTAGCAGATGCTTTTATCCAAAGCGACTTACAAATGAGGACAAGGAAGCAATTTACACAACTATAAGAGCAGCAGTAAATAAGTGCTATAGACAAGTTTCAGGTGTGTAAAGTCTAAGCAAAGCATTAGTAATGTTGTTTTTTTTTTGAGAGAGAGAGAGAGAGAGAGAGAGAGAGAGAGAGAGAGAGAGAGAGAGAGAGAGAGAGAGAGAGAGAGAGAGAGAGAGAGAGAGAGAGAGAGAGAGAGGGCACAGTTAGTGGTATAGCCAGAGAGGCAATTGCAGATTAGGAAGGAAAGTGGAGACTAAACAGTTGCGTTTTTAGTCGTTTCTTGAAGACAGCAAGTGACTCGGCTGTTCTGATGTAGTTAGGGAGTTCATTCCACCAACTGGGCAGATTGAATGTGAGAGTTCGGGAAAGTGATTTCTTCCCTCTTAGTGATGGAACCACGAGGCGACGTTCATTCACAGAACGCAAGTTTCTGGAGGGCACATACATCTGCAGAAGTGAGAGCAGATAAGAAGGAGCAAAGCCAGAGGTCGCTTTGTAAGCAAACATCAGAGCTTTGAATTTGATGCGAGCAGCAACTGGCAGCCAGTGCAAACGGGTGAGTAGCGGAGTGACATGTGCTCTTTTGGGTTCATCAAAGACCACTCGTGCTGCTGCGTTCTGAAGCAGCTGAAGAGGTTTGATAGAACTAGCTGGAAGCCCGGCTAGTAGAGAGTTGCAGTAATCCAGTTTGGAGAGAACAAGAGCTTGAACAATGAGTTGAGCTGCATGTTCAGATATGAAGGGTCGGACCTTTCTGATGTTGTAGAGTGCGAATCTGCAAGATCGAGCAGTTCTAGAAATGTGCTCAGAGAAGTTCAGTTGGTCATCAATTGTTACTGAAAGGCTTTTTACCATTTTGGATGCAGTAATGAACGAATTAAGTTAGCATATTAGTTTTTATAAATTTAAGTAGATCGAACAGAAATCAATTAAGTTGTCCCCCCTTTAAAAACTCAAGAATTGTGCGCAAATGATGTCTCTTTTTAGCAATTTATATGAAAACAGATTCAAAGTCAGCATGCGTGGTGTCTTCATGTTTAACTTAATTAAAAAGATGTCCATACTGACCCAGTTTGAGATCCAGGTGGAGTTTATCGGTCTTTGGGTCGAAGGTTCTGGAAAGCTCGATCTGCATCTGGAAGGTCTGTCCTCTGCGGATGATCAGGTTTTCACTGCGGTATCGCTCTGTGTGATGCTCCAGCCGGTTTCGCTCTTTGCTGGACTTCAGGAGGTTTACAGAGCGCACTTCCAGAAGGCCGGCTGAAGAGGAGAGAGACGCAGAACTTGAATTGTATGTGTTTTAATTGCTCCCAAAAAGGATCATCTCTGATGTTTGAAATAACATTATAAGAGTGAATGGGCAAATTTAAGCGTGTTTCCACCTTGTGTGTTAGTCCACCTGTACCCAGTGTCTGTTTTTTTACACCAGTTTAAAAAATAATCTAGCCTAATAATTGGGCCATTGCTCCTATTATTATGTTGCATGGGTAATCATTGTATTGTATATTCAAATGATCAGTTCTTTTGCACCAGTGTTTCCCAACCCTGTTCCTAACACACCAACAGTACGTATTTTGGATGTCTGATGCATTAACTTCAGGTTTTGGAGTCTCTTTTAATGTTCTGATGAGTTGATTCAGGGCATGACGGTGGCACAGTGGGTAGCACGATCGCCTCACAGCAAGAAGGTCACTGGTTTGAGCCTCGGCTGGGTCAGTAGGCATTTCTGTGTGGAATTGGCATGTTCTGTCCGTGATCGTGTGGGTTCATTCCGCTGATAAATAAAGGCACTTAGCCGAAAAGAAAATTAAAGAATGAGTTGATTCAGGTGTGTTTGATGAGGGAGAGGTTGAAAATGTGTACTGCTGGTGTGCCTTCAGGAACAGGGGTGGGAAACACTGTTTTAAATGACAAAAAAATCATTGAAATCTGAAGTAAAGACACAGAACTTGAATCTCGTGTGTTTTAATTTCACCCAAAAAAATGTAATGTATAATGACATGAATGAGAGTGATTGATAATATTTCTAATAATATGTCTGCCTCGTGTGTTAGCTTACCTGTCCCTGGGGTCTCGTTTTTTTCTGCCGTTGCATTAGCAGCGTCTGTGGTGCTGCTTGTGCTCTTGTGAGATTTCCGGCAGGAGCAGCAACACTGCCGAAACCATTCGCCACAGGACCATTTCTGTTCCGTTTTCTCCACATCCTCCTGTTTAAGAGTACCAGTCGGAAAACGGTCCACAGCCGAGGGGTTTCTGATTGATGATGTCTCTACAGGCATCCTGTCAAATAAAGCAAACCAAGCAGGGACAGTTTTAATGATTTGGACTCACAACCTTACATTCCACCTTTAAAGTGCGCATGAAATCAAAACTAACCTTATTGATTTTGTTAGTTCACATTGCTAGACTTGTGCTGAACAATTCATCAGTGCATGTCATTAGGACAAATAAAACAGTTTGCCCATGTAATCTTGAATTGAAATCTGAAAATGCACCTCCTGTTCATTTCCAGTTAAATTCTCAGATTAGGTCAGTCTGAGGTAATGGGTGGAGCTAACACACTTAACCACACCCCTCCAGCTGTCAGTTTTGACAACAATCAGAAATGGTGAGGGGGAGGAGTCTGTCAGGTTGTAATAACTCTCCTCAAACCCTTTTCACCATCTTTCTGAATGAAACGCCTATTTTACTACAGCCAATCAGCTCGCAGTAGAAAAAAAGCCACGCCCACTGTTTTCTCATTTAATATTCAGTTTCTCTGGGAACTGCGTCACAATATAAACAAAACAAAACAAAAAAACGGTCGCAGCTTCCGGTTGATGTGGGCTTTAACTAACCCTGAACCAAGACTTTTCTGTATTTTGATGCATTTATTAATAATAATAATAATACATTTTTATTTGTATAGCAGTTTTCCTACACAACATGCAACTCAACATGCTTCACAAACATAAACAAATATTAAAAAACACAAAAGTCAGGTCAAGTATAAACCATGTCAATGTGGTCATGTCATTGGCCCATCAACATTTCCTGCTTGTTGTCAAACTATTTCATAACTGTAATAAGAGGCAATTCATACATACAGTTAAAACGGCTATCATAGCATTATTCATTAATGTGTGGCACTTTTTGGATTCTCGGAAGCGATAGAAATTACAAATGTAAAACAGGAAATAAACAAACAACACATAGACAAAAAGTATTGAACACATGAAGAAAAGGAAGTGTAAAAAGGCTGGAAAGCCCAGACAGTAGCAGAAATCTCTCATTATTATTCAGAAACCCTATCTCTCGTCAGTGTAAATGAATATTAGCTGCTACACTCTTAATATCTTCATTACCAGAAGATGAAGATGATCAGGGTGGACATTTCAGCAAGATACTGATTACAAACACAGCCAAGAAAACCCTCGACTGCTTTCAGAAAAGAAAATAAAGCTACTGGAGTCACCAGCCAATCAGCTGAGCTGAATCCAATCTCTCGAGCATCCGCTTGGTGTTTGTAGCTTTAGCCTGCTAGCACCGCTGGTCAGCTAAAGCTACCAACCTCTTTCAGAGACAGACGAGTCTTCGCTGAGGCCAGCTTCCAGCCTCCGCCACTGAGACTGCAGCTCTGCACAAAATGTTTGGCCAGCGGAGAAATTAAAATGGTCGTGCCCAACTGAGCCTGGTTTCTCTCAAGGTTTTTTTTCTTCACTTCCGCCTTTAGTGAAGTTTTCTTTCCCTCTCCGCTGTCGCCACTGGCTTGCATGGTTCGGGATCTGTAGAGCTGCACATCGTTGGATTTGCTCTTCAGTATTTGGACTCTCAGTAGTGATTATTAAACCACACTGAACTGAGCTCAACTGAACTGAACTTAAACACTACAAACTGAACTACACTGTTCCTATTTACTGTGACCTTTTATGTGAAGCTGCTTTGACACAATCTACATTGTATAAGCGCTGTACAAATAAAGGGGAATTGAATTGAATTGAATTGAAATAAGAACTAAAGATCAAATTAAATAGACGAGACCCACAGAACCATCCAGATTTTTAGACTGTGTTGAAGTCTGGGGGAAAAAAATTCCTGAAAATCAGCAATACGCAGCTCTATTCTCCATACTTCTTAAAGCTCTCGTTACCGAACATTATACAAACCTTTAAATACATTTCAGTAGTTCAGCACTCTGTAGTTCACAGAAAATCATGACACGTTCAATACTTATTTTATCCACTGTATATATACAGTTGTCAGAATTATTAGCCCCCTCAGAATTATTAGCCCCCTCAGAAAGTCCCGCTGTTTATATATTTCCCCAATTTCTGTTTAACGGAGAGCAGATTTTCTCAACACATTTCTAATCATAATAGTGTTAATAACTCATCTCTAATAACTAATTTCTCTTTGACATGATGACAGTAAATAATATTTGACTAGATATTCTTCAAGATACTAGTATTCAGCTTAAAGAGACATTTAAAGGCTTAACTAGGTTAATTAGGGTAACTAGGCAGATTAGGGTAATTGGGCAAGTTATTGTATAACGATGGTTTGTTCTGTAGACTATCGGAAAATAATATAGCTTAAAGGGGCTAATAATATTGACCTGAAAATGGCTTTTAAACATTAAAAACTGCTTTTATTCTAGCTGAAATAAAACAAATAAGACTTTCTCCAGAAGAAAAAATATTATCAGACATACTGTGAAAATTTCCATGCTCTGTTCAACATCATTTGGGAAATATAAAAAAATTCAAAGGGGGGCTAAAAATTCTGACTTTAACTGTGTATATATATATATCAGACTGTTAATAGCAAATTGCAGCTAGAATGATTGTCACAAAATAAACTCAATATGGCTTATATGTGTATAAAATACTAATGTATTCAGGAAATATCATACAAAGTATTTCTGGAAATTCTGAATATATATAATTTCCTTAAATTTAGACTCCAAAAAATTCTAAATGTTCAAGCTAATCTAAAATGAGCTGAATCAACACCATTCTTGAGTTTTTTTTAAAGTTAATTGTTTTATGTTAATTCCTTCATTAATTTTTCTTCGGTTTAGCCTCTTATTTATCAGGGGTTGCCACAGTGGAATGAACCGCCAACTTTTCCAGCATATGTTTTACACAGCGAATGCCCTTTCGGCCGCAACGCAGTACTGGGAAACATCCATACACACTCATTCACACACTCCTACACTACAGCCAAATTAGTCAATCTAATTTACTTATAGCTCATGTGTTTGGACTGTTGGGGAAACCGGAGCACCCGGAGAACATGCAAACTCCACACAGAAATGCCAACTGACCCAGCCAGGACTCAAACCCACAATCTTCTTGCTGTGAGGTGACATTGCTAACCACTGAGTCACAGTGTTGCCCTATTTTATGTTAAATCCACCTAAATTTGTAAAAACTTGATCAATTTGTGTTGGGACAACATGAATAAGATGTGTGGAGCCGAGCATTTACACAGCTTAAAGTGGAATAATTCTGATTTGACAAAGACTTCTACATAAAAACGATCTTATATTAAGCTGAAACTCTCACTATAGACTCCACCAAAATAATTAGCAGTAAAATAAAGTTATTTGCTGTGATATAAGGAGTTTGCTTACCTTGTTGGAGTTCCTTGTGAAAGTGTTCGTCTCTTTGTTGTAAAAACAGCTGTAATGTCTGAGTCTGGTGTGAATGATGAAGCAGCCCTCAGCGTTACACACTCAGGATTTAATTCAGCTGTGAAAATCTCCAGCTTTTACAATTATATGCAGGGTTGGACAAAACTGGTTTAACTGGATGACTTCCTTAAAGATGTTTCACACAGACACACACACAGACTTGTTCATATATCCTAGTGGGGACTCATAGATCATTCATAGACGTAATGATGTTTCTACTATACTGTATATCCTCTCCCCTCCCCAACCCTCACAGAAAACAATCTGCACTTTTACATTTACAAAATACTCCATTCTGTCTTATTTATATGCATGTTTACTCATAAAGACCTTAATTCTGGTCCCCACAGTGACATCAGTCCCCATGAGTCTGTGTGTATTCATGTTTAAGTCAACTCTGCGATATAAAAAGCAAGTACACACACATACACTATGATCTTCAGTGCTTGCAGTGAACTTTAGATTAGTTTAAAGGTAATAATCCGTGTTTAGCACTGCTTACTTACTGGAATAACTCACTGATACGGCAGATTTGGCACTGACAGCTGTTTAGAAACTTCATTTAAAATATAAATAGATAAACCATTGATTTTTATTATGTACAGTAGTGGAGTTCTAGAGATAATCAGCTTATTGTGTTGTAGTGTTATTGTCTCAGCAAACACATTGTGAACATGTACAGAAATGTCTAAACACACCCCATTACTGTCTCGCTATCTAAGAATTACACTTAATAACGATTACTAATGAAAAAATTAATCTCAAACACGTTTGGTGAACGTTTGTACAGCTTCTTCAGAGATGACAACATTTAGGCAGGGCTTAAACACATCATCAGCCGGAGCATGTTTTCATTTACTCATATGCATACATTAAATACCTTAGATAGATGGATAGATAGATAGATAGATAGATAGATAGATAGATAGATAGATAGATAGATAGATAGATAGATAGATAGATAGATAGATAGATAGATAGATAGATAGATAGATAGATAGATAGATAGATAGATAGATAGATAGATAGATAGATAGATAGATAGATAGATAGATAGATAGATAGATAGATAGATAGACAGACAGGGACAGATAGACAGACAGAGACAGATAGACAGACCAGATAGACAGACAGACAGACTAGATAGATAGACAGACAGACAGACAGACCAGATAGATAGATAGACAGACAGACAGACCAGATAGATAGAAAGAGAGGAAGACATTTGGATATTTGGAAAAATGGCTGAATGGAGTATACACTAACCTGCGCATTATTCAGTCACAAGATAGTGACAAACCGTTAAAAAAAAGACATACAAGCATATAAATATGGATATCAACGTATTCACTGATGGTCAAGTTGATTCTCAGTCCCTGAATGAGTCTTGTGTTATTCAGCAGTTGTTATCTGGGAATAACGTACCTTTGAAATATCTCGACCGACCTGAATAAAGATCCTTATACTGCACATAGCATTGGGTGCTTGTATCTTCAGCTGTTGCTAGCAGACAGCAAACATCTGTCTTCTTAATGAACTCTTAAGACTGATATCTACCATCGGTGGTCCTTAAAGAAACTCCACAGACACAAACAGAGATTAAACGGGTTTCTTTACTGGCATGGAGATTCATACGATACAAGAAACTCACATCTGAATATCTGCATCTTCACTGAAACATCACTGATATCTCTGCAGAAACAGATCATTGACAACTTTAAAGTAACAGCAGACGTGACCAAAACATTTCTCTCAATCAGCATGCGGTGAGGCCTTTATACAGAGTTTCGTTGCAAGGTGAACAGTCATTCGTCTCACACACAAACACTAACAGACACACACACAAGAGGCTGAATATTTTTTAAAGGGATAGTTCACCCAAAAATCAACATTTGCTCTGTTTTGTGTGTTTTTTTTCCCAGGTGAAATGCCTCTAAAGTCCAATAATCCTCTACACTGTAGCTCTCCAGTGCTTTCTGCAGTGTGTGGAAAAGAGCAGCAGGAACATTCATCAAAGTATCTTGGTTTCAATTTTGGGTGAATTATCCCATTAAGACTTATTAGGTCCAGCTCGTGAGGTACAGGTTTAGAAATTGCTCTAAGGGGTCTCTAAAGTGGTACGGTTAGTATGTCACACACACTTGTACAGTATATATGGTTTATGAGGACTCTCCATAGACCTAATGTAATTTTTTACAGTAAAAAAAACCTTATTATATGGCATTACCCCACCCCTACCACTAAACCCAGCCCTCACAGTAAACCTGTGGCAAAATCTAAATGTCAAAAGACCCTGTTAAGTAGATTTAAGGATTTTGAGTTACAAGGACACAAGACATGTCCTCATAAACCACCTCAATGCTGTAATACCTACAGTAGGCCATCCTCATGTCATTATACAAATGTCTGTCCTTGTAAACCACCAAAACCAGTACACACACACACACACATAAAACACACACATACACACACACACACCAAGACTGATTCCTATATCCTAGTGGGGACTCTCATAGACGTAATGATGTTTCTACTATACAAACCGTATATCCCCTACCCTCCTCAAACTGTACCCCTAAACCCAACCCTCACAGGAAACAATCTGTCCTTTTACACATTCAAAATACTTCATTCTGTCTGATTTATACGCAAGTTTTCCCTTCAATTCTGGTGCCTGCAGTGACACAAGTCCCCATGAGTCTGTGTGCATTCAGGTTTAAGTCCCCGCTCGGATATAAAAAAAAGTATACACACATATCAGAGAGACAGGGCAGTGACCAATGGCAGGATCAGGCTGAGCTCAGACTCCAGGTTGTCAGTTTTGTGGACAGGGTTTCCACGCAGGTCCAGTCTGGTCAGTTTGGTGCAGGTCGCCAGTGTTTCCAGATCAGACACTCTGCAGATTTCTAAGAAATGGGTCAAGAAAAAACTTAAGTTGAACTTTAAAGGTCCCGTGAAGTGCTTTGAAATGTTGCTTTATTATTCAGTGTTTAACGTAACGGGCAACGCAGTGGTGCAGTAGGTAGTGCTATTGCCTGACAGTAAGAAGGTCGCTGGCGTTTCTGTGTGGAGTTTGCATGTTCTACCTGCGTTCGCGTAGGTTTCCTCCGATTTCACCCACAGTCCAAAGACATGCGGTACAGGTGAATTGGGTAGGCTAAATTGTCCGTATTTATATATATATATATATATATATATATATATATATATATATATATATATATATATATTATACATTATACTAATAATTCTGACTTCAACTGTATATATATATATATATATATATATATATATATATATATATATATATATATATATATATATATATTTTTTTTTTTTTTTTTTTTTTTTTTTTTTTCATGGATTTTGAAATGAATTTTTTCATTTTAAGGTCAATATTATTAGCCCCCTTCAGCAATATTAGTGTTGGATTGTCTACAGAACTAACCACTGTTATACAATGACTTGCCTAATTACCCTAACTTTACCCTAATTACCCTAGTTAAGCCTTTAAATGTCACTTTAAGCTGAATACTAGTGTCTTGAAGAATATCTAGTCAGATATTATTTACTGTCATCATGGCAAAAATAAAAGAAATCAGTTATTATAAATGAGTTACTATTCTATTCTATGTTTAGAAATGTGTTGAAGAAAAATCTAATCTCCTTTAAACAGAAATTGAGGAAAAATGTAAAAGAACTTAAATTTACCAGGAGGGCTAATGATTCAGACTTCAACTGTATTACTTGTTTGTGTTTTCGTTGAGAAAAGGATACTGTTGTTCTTCAGAGAAACTTCCTCTAGTTTAGGCAGATGATAAAGTCCCTCCAGGCTTTCAATGGTGTTATCATCAGCCTCCAGCACCTACAGAAACACACGTCACATCGTTTACACCACTGCTATTATTGAAATGGACCCTTTTCACAAGACCGTTATGACAGGTTTAACCATCATCAGCATATTAAATCCTTGAAAGTTTTTAATATTTAGATTTTTTTTTTAAATGTTTGAACATTTATACGTATTTATGTGTGTATTATATCATCTTTGCATCAAATTACCAAAAAACGAATTACCGCTTGTGTGACGTGTTTCTAACACAGCATCTATGGACGCAGGACAGTAAATCTGACATAATTCTCTCTTTAGGCTGCCGTTTTCAGTCTCACACTATTGTTTTCCTCTCTCTGAAGTCTTGATAACACCATCCTGGAGATTTTCTTTCATTATTTCAGCAAATATGAGTGTAAATAAATGGTTTGTTGTACTCTCCCATTCACTGCGCTCTAAGTTTACCAACTAAGACCACTTGTGCTGCTGAGAAATGTGTAAAAGGGTCCATTTAATGCAGAAAACACACATGAGCATTAGCTTTACCTCCAGACACTGTAGCATGCTAAACTGAGGCGGCAGGCGCTGCAGCTGATTGGACGACAGGTTGATGTGAGTGACCAGGAGAAGCTGATCCAGGTGACACAAGGTGGTCAGGTTCTGTTGCAGGAGAAAAACACAACACACTAATGCTGATCCTCAAGAGTTTAGGATTTATTTTGATCATGTAAAAAATACTACAATAGTATTAACCCTTGTGTGCTGTTGGGTCATTTTCATCCACTCTGGGCTAACCTTGAGTGTTAATTCAGCCACAACTTTCTCTGTTTCAGCAAATGGAAAGATTTTTGATGACAAAACTTATTTTGACACATCTTTTGG
>NC_079457.1:47839029-47874029 GCF_903798145.1 Danio aesculapii
GACCCCAGATTAATAAAGGGACTAAGCCGAAAAGAAAATAAGTGAATGAATTTAAACTATTTCAACTACATAAAATTCAACTATTTCAATTTCAACTATATCAATTTTAACTGTTTCAACAACATAAAATTCAACTATACCAATTTCAACTATTTCAATTTCGCTATTTCAACTACATAAAATTCAACTATACCAATTTCAACTATTTCAATTTCAGCTATTTCAACTACATAAAATTCAACTATACCAATTTCAACTATTTCAATTTCAGCTATTTCAACTACATAAAATTCAACTATACCAATTTCAACTATTTCAATTTCAGCTATTTCAACTACATAAAATTCAACTATACCAATTTCAACTATTTCAATTTCGCTATTTCAACTACATAAAATTCAACTATACCAATTTCAACTATTTCAATTTCAGCTATTTCAACTACATAAAATTCAACTATACCAATTTCAACTATTTCAATTTCGCTATTTCAACTACATAAAATTCAACTATACCAATTTCAACTATTTCAATTTCAGCTATTTCAACTACATAAAATTCAACTATACCAATTTCAACTATTTCAATTTCAGCTATTTCAACTACATAAAATTCAACTATACCAATTTCAACTATTTCAATTTCAGCTATTTCAACTACATAAAATTCAACCATACCAATTTCAACTATTTCAATTTCAGCTATTTCAACTACATAAAATTCAACTATACTAATTTCAACTATTTCAATTTCAGCTATTTCAACTACTTACAATTTAACTATACCAATTTCAACTATCTCAATTTCAGCTATTTCAACTAAATAAAATTCAACTATACTAATTTCAACTATACCAATTTCAACTATTTCAACTACTTACAATTCAACTATACCAATTTCAGCTATTTCAACTACTTACAATTCAACTATACCAATTTCAACTATCTCAATTTCACCTATTTCAACTACATTCTACACAAAATTGTAAAAGTATGACATCCGTTCATCCGCTATCCCATATATCATGGGTTTGTTCGTTCATCTGTTGAACCATTCCTTCATTCAGCAGAACTCATAATTTGCTTTCAATGTGAGAAAAGTTCACTGGAGAAATAGATTATATTAAGGTTTAACACTATATTTTTGATGAAATCTCTAAAACTGTAGTTGGATTACCAGTGTTAAAAAAATGCTTCGAACGAATGAACTGAATAAAATAGCTCTCTCACAGAATAAAAGCCAACACATTCACATAAAACATGCTTGATAGTTAAAGTGCTTTTAAAAATAAAGGATTTTCTCGCTGTATTAAAAACTAATGGCTAATCCTGGCGTGAGTGATTATCATGTAATGAGAATCATGTAATAATGACTAATGGCAGATGTAGTACGTCTGAATTTCCTTTATACGAGTAGTAGCTGATTTTAGATGCAGCCTTTTTGTTGGTTTTTGATTAAAATGGAGGTATTGGACATATTCTGGGATTAGTCAATAGTAGTTGGTCATTGGTCAGTGTTGCGGCTGTGCCCTCGTGTTCTTACTTTAAGGGTTTGGAAATGTGCCAGAGTCTCTTTCTCATGGCCCAGAGGATCCAGAGCTCTCATCAGGAGGATAATAGTCAGCAGACACCCTGAAAACAAACACACACACACACACACACACACACACTTTCTCTTTCTCTTGTTTGGCTGCAAACACGAATGCTATGTGAAGTATGCATGCTCAATGCACATATACACACACACACACACTTACATTTGTTCTGAGGTTCGAGATCCAGCAGCTGATTGCAGGACTGAAGCTCAGCCTGAAGAACTGAACTCTTCTCTACCGACAGCTCACTCCTGACACACACACACACACACACACACACCAATGCAGAAACATTTGTGAGAGAGACATATACAGGCACATATAAACATGGAAACACACACGGATATTGAAACACACACATACAGAGAAACTTACAGACAGACACACACATGCGCACACAGAGAGAAACGAACAGATACACACAAATACAGAGAAACACACACACACACAGACACACACACGCACACGCGCACACACACACACACACACATGAACAAACAAACACAAACACACACACACAAAATACAGAGAAACACACACAGACATAAACAAACACACACATACACACACACACACATAGACATAAACTAACATAAACAGACAGACACACACACACACACAAACACAAAAACAAACACAAACACACACAGAGACACGCACACAAACAAACACACACACAAACACAAACAAACACACACACACACACACACACACAGAAATAGACACACAGACACACACACACACACATAAATACACACAGACACACACACAAAAACAAACACACAGAAACACACACACACATAAATACACACAGACACACACACACACAAAAACAAACACACAGAAACACACACACACATAAATACACACAGACACACACACACACAAAAACAAACACACAGAAACACACACAAAAAAAACAAACACACAGAAACACACACACACACACATAAATACACACAAAAACAAATACACAGAAATAGCCACACACAAACACAAAAACAAACACACACACACACACAAACAAACAAACACACACACAGAGATAGACACACAGAAAAACAAACACACAGACACACACACACACATAAATAAACAAACACACACAGACACAAACAAACACAAAAACAAGCACACACAAACACACAGAGACACACACACACAAACATTAACAGACACAAACACAGACAAATAGCAAACGGACACATGCACACACACACACATGCACACCCACAAGCACACGTACACAATCACAGAAAACACACACACACACACACACACACACACACACACACACACACACACACACACACACACACACACACACACACACACACACACACACACACACACACACACACACACACACACACACACACACAGATAGCAGGTGAGATTATAACAGTTAGATTGCAGTGACTGAAACACACCCAGTTAATAAATGTGAGCGAACTGGAATCCTGCACAGTGATTGACAGGCTGTGGGCGGGACTCAAAGCAGCCAGACGGTGTTTACACAGAGCTGTGATTTCTCAGCTCAGCTATTTCACTGACGTCTGCCGTCAACCCTAAAACTAAACACTCACAGCTGCTTCAGTGATCAAATCACAACTGTAAACTGGTTAAGCATGTCAACTGTGAATAATACACACTTAGGGACCGATCACACCGAACACGCTTTTCAGTTTACGATTAAGACAATAATCTGATTAAGAGTTAACCATGTAAACGAACTAAAGAGAAATCGAATTAAGGAGTATGCCGATTTTAGTCGCATTATTACAGTGCAGACATGTAAACACCTTAATCGAACTATTACCGTCATGTAGGGCCTTTTGCCACGTTTTGCGACAGGATAGTCCACACACACACACACACACGACACTGCGCCTACCGAGTCAGTGAAGACCACAGACACCTGCATCGTGAAACCCTACTGAAAAAAACTGCTTAAACCAGCCTAGGCTGGTTGGCTGGTTTTAGCTGGCCGACCAGGCTGGTTTTAGAGAGGTTTTGGCCATTTTCAGGCTGGTTTCCAGCCATTTCCAGCCTGGTCTTAGCTGGTCAGCCTGGAAAATGAACAGCTAAAACCAGCTTGACCAGCCAAAACCAGCTATGTCCAGCTTAAACCAGGCTGGTCAAGCTGGTTTTAGTTGAATTTAGCTGGTCATTTTCCAGCCTGACCAGCTAAGACCTGAAAATGGCCAAAACCCCTCTAAAACCAGGCTGGTCAACCAGCTAAAACCAGCCAACCAGCCTAGGCTGGTTTAAGCTGGATTTTTAAGCAGGGAATGCAGAGTTTTTTTTCTTCTTCCACTTAGCATGCAGCATGCGGTATGAACTTCCATTTAAACGTTACTCTTCCAGCAAATCATACATCCAATATCTCATTTGTCGGGTCGATTGAAAGTTTAAGTCGACAACTTAATAATGAAACACCCGAAATTACATGAAACTCTGGATGAAATGTGAATAGCGCGGTGACGCAATGACGTTAATCTAAGTAAGTGCTATAACAAGTAAAATGGGATCATGACAGAAACATTCAAATAGCACCTCATGTAAACGCCTTAATCTTATTATTGTCTTAACTAGATTAAGGTAAATAATTTGATTACCTTTTTTGCTGACAAGAAAATAAACGCGGTCTGCTTTTTAATTTTGCTAGGCATTGACTGAATCAGCTGCGCACTGTGCGTGAGTGTTGCTGTTATAATTTTAATATTTAATAATATTGAGATATTCAAGGCGACATGGTGGCGCAGTAGGTAGCGCTGTCGCCTCACAGCAAGAAGGTCGCTGGTTCGAGCCTTGGCTGGGTCAGTTGGCGTTTCTATGTGGAGCTTGCATGTTCTCCCTGCGTTCGCGTGGGTTTCCTCCGGGTGCTTCGCTTTCCCCCACAGCCCAAAGACATGCGGTACAGGTGAATTGAGTAGGCTGATTCATAGTGTATAAGTGTGAATGAGTGTGTATGGATGTTTCCCAGAGGTGGGTTGCAGCTGGAAGGGCATCCGCTGCGTAAAACATGTGCTGGATAAGTTGGCGGTTCATTTCACTGTGGCGACCCCAGATTAATCAAGGGAATAAGCCGAAAAGAAAATGAATAAATGAATGATCAGATTGTATAACCAAAGTCATACTAGATGAATTGTGCTGAAATAGTTATTAGATATGGACAAGTGTTTACCCCTTGTTTTCGGAAGTAAGCTGTGCAGTATGAATGTAATTTTATTATTGTTTTTATACATATGTAACTTATTTAATCTATTTTTAGTATGGAGAGCTCTGCTGTGACATGTGAATTTCCCTTTGGGGATTAATCAAACAAACAAATCAGTGCTTCTCTGATTGGGTAAAATATGCCTAGCCACACCCAGGGGCGGCACTGGCCGGTACGGGCCCCATGACAACATTCTGATGGTTTCATGGACGAAAGTGAAGAGCGGGATGGCGGTAAGGGGATGTTGCAGACAAAAGGGTGGGCGGTGATTTATGTCACGTACTAAAGGAAAGAGGGAGGGGGTGAGATTGGAGGGACCCTAAAAGTAACTCCAGGGGTGCCAAAATTGCTCCTGGCCATGCACCTCCAGCTGTGAGTGAAAGATGCAAGGAGGAGCTCAAAACTAAAGCCCCGCCCCCCTACTCAATATTCTGCTTCAGTTGGATACATGTCATCATACTGGCATAAAAGTCTGCAGCAACTTCCGGTTCACATCCAGGACTTCATGTGTTCATCCTTTTAAAATCATCCTGACCAAAATCTTTAGATATTATTTCAAAATGTCCTTATTTAATTATGTAGTTTTCTAATATACATATATTCTGGGACTGGAATGATCAGTGAACTGTTTGTTGCACACACATGCACACACACGCACACACACTTTCTCAATCTAAAAAGGCGAGCGCTTCACTTTCAGATGACAAGAGATAAACACTTTATAAAGATAAACAGCTGAGTTATTGCGGCAGTACCTGAACAGCTCCTGATCAGTGGCGGAGTCTCTGCACCAGCTTTCAGCACAGCCTGAACACAAGAGGTACAGCTCACACACATGCTGTCTGTCTCTCTCTATTGGTCAGAAGTGTGTGTGTGTGTGTGTGTGTGGGAGAGTGTCTCACCATTGTAGAGCAGTGTCTCTGTGTGTATGTATGAGTGTGTGTTTGTGTGTGTGGGTGTGTGTGTGTGTCTCACCAGTGTAGAGAGCGCAGTCTCTGTGTGTGTGTTTCTCTGTCCAGTGAACGGTCAGGTTGTGTTCATTACTGGCGTCACTGATGGAGCCGGCAGGAAGATCACACAGCTGACAGACACAGTTAAAGATTTGAACGAGTGTGTGTGTGTGTGTGTGTGTGTGTGTGTGTGTGTGCGTGTGTGTGTGTGTGAGTAAATAAAACTACAGCAAAACTAAAACAGATTCAGGAATTTCTCACAGTATTTCCTCTAATATTCGTTCTTCTGTAGAAAGTCTTATTTGTTTTATTTCAGCTAGAATAAAAGCAGTTTTTAATAGTTTTAACCCATTTTAAGGTCAATATTATTAGCCCCCTTCAGCAATATTAGTGTTGGATTGTCTCCAGAACAAACCACTGTTATACAATTACCCTAACTTTACCCTAATTACCCTAGTTAAGCCTTTAAATGTCACTTTAAGCTGAATACTAGTGTCTTGAAGAATATCTAGTCTAATATTATGTGCTGTCATCATGATACAGAGAAAATAAATCAGTTATTAGAGATGAGTTATTAAAACTATTATGTTTAGAAATGTGTGCTCTCCATATAACAGAAATTGGGGAGAAATGTATAAGAGGGCTAATAATTCTGCCTTCAGCAGTAGTTGATGATGCAGCGGATTGGGTGATTGGCTGCGCGTGCACAGCGTTTGCCGTGGGAACTTTGTATTGTATTTAATATAATAGAAGATGCTGAAGTGAAGGATACCCATACAGGACTGTGGCGCAGACGGGGATGTGCATTTCTCCACTGCACCTGCTGAGGCTGACCGTCCAGAACCAACATCAGACCCACTGAGCTGGCCTGAAAAACACACAGACGCTCATTTACATGTGATGACGAAAGAACAGTGGACGTGCACTGCAGCGGCTTTTCGTACTCATAATTTGGGTCTCGTTTCTAGTCCAGATATCTTTAAAATATAAATCAAATAGCATTGTCTAGACGAGTAAAACATATTGTCTGGTTTTTATTGTCTTGTTCAATTTAAGAAGTAAAATAATCTGCAAATGGGGTAAGTAAAATAACCTTGTTTACAGTTTCGCTCGCTTGTTTTCCCATTGGCAGGTTATTGAGCTTGTTTTAAGGAAAAACTCACTTCGTTGTGACTCATTATTTCTGAAAACAAGACAATATTTCTTACTTGTCTAGAAAATGCTTCTCGTTTTAAGAATGTTTAAGGGGGACCCATGATGTGAGCTGTTTGGACAGAACTTTAGTAGGTATAGTGTGTCCTAGCCTGATCTCACGAGAAAACGTAAGTATTTTACGTTTTCTCAGTTTAGTGGCTAATTCGTACGAGTTCAGTCGTACGAAATTGTACGATTTTAAAAAAGAGGCGTGGCACCTAACCCCACCCTTAAACCCATCCTTCATTGGGGAATGAGCAAATCGTACTAAATTGTATGAATTAGATCGTACGAATTCGTACGAATTAGCCACTAAATCAAAAAGTTACGAATTGCTGTGAGATTGTGTTGTGTGTCCTCATATTGAGGTTAAAATCCCTCCCATTTTGAGGCCCACCACAACTTGACGTAGGAGTGCGGTTTCCCCGCCCACCGAGTTGATTGACAGCCGCGTATTAACATGTCTCCGTAGTAATGTCTATAATCTTGTCAACAAGACAAGACGTGCGCAAAGAAACTGGGATTAAAAGATCTGTTCAGCTCTCTGTGATCATCAGTCATCATCAAATATGATCAAGAGTGAGTTTTACGAGTTTAACACATTTTTAAATCAGTGCATGTTTGTAATGAATTACAGTGATCTTACCGTCTTTATCACCAGAGCTGCGTGTTAGTACAATTATAAAGGAAGACGCTTCAATCTGGGTTTGTGGACGTTAAATCAGGTTTATTTTGTACATTAACATAACGGATATCCATACAGCAGTGGATATTAACCTGTATCCTGGCACATTTGCTGTGCAAAAACTGTTCAAAGTTAAACTGTTTATGTTTGTGTGTACGTGTGCGAACTTTGTAATGACATTGTGTGTGACTCATCGTAGCAGAAAGGCATCCGCTGCGTAAAAACGTGCTAGATAAGTTGGCGGTTCATTCCGCTGTGGTGATCCCGGATTGATAAAGGGATTAAACCCACAAGAAAATGAGTGAATGAATGTTTAGTGTGATTGTTATAAATATTTCAGATTAATAATAATGCTAGGCTGTCATTCTCTGTAGCGAATGCTTTAATGCAGGGGTGTCCAAACTCGGTCCTGGAGGGACGGTGTCCTGCAGATTTTAGCTCCAACTTGCCTCAACACACCTGCACGGATGTTTCTAGAAAGCCTAGTAAGTGCTTGATTAGCTAGCCCAGGTGTGTCTGATTGGGGTTGGAACTAAACTTTGCAGGACACCGGCCCTCCAGGACCGAGCTTGGACATGCCTGCTTTAATGCTATGGGTTTCACACTTACATATGTAATAGGACACAAGTGATGTGAAAAGCAGCTGGCAGGAGTAACAGAGAGTTTTGATGATGGTTTTTTTTTTTGGGATGCATTTATAAGACAAAATAAATGTTCTGACTACTACACATTTTTTGTCATGTCATTTAACATCACTGCTCCGGCGCTACGCCACACTAGCCTAAACCAAAGAAGAATGGCTTGTAAAACTGGAATATGGTTTTAATATTTGTGTTCTGTCGGCGACTTACATGAACAGGTTTGGAGAAGGCGACGGAAACTCTCTCACCCTCCCTGCTGACGTACACACAGCTGATCATCTCCTCTCTCTCCGCTACACACATGAGGTAAGAATACATGTTGTCAAATATACAGTCCAAAACACACAGACATGCACACTCACAGAGACAGACAGACAGACAGACAGACAGACAGACAGACAGACAGACAGACAGACAGACAGAGACACACACCTCTGCCCAGCAGCCAACGGTAGTAGAACCAGGCGCTCTGGTCATTGGGGTCAGTGAAGAAGGCATTATGGGCCAGCTCGTACTCTAGAAGTCAAAACACACGATCAAAATATGTCTCATTTCCACTGTTGGGCCAATAGCTCGCAGCACAGCATGCAAGCCCCACCCCAGAACGCCCCCCAAATCAAACGTGACACATCCCACCAAGTTCAGTGGGAAGAAACAAGTCAAATCAGAATCAGGCAGATACAGCACACCATCCTTATCATCACGAAACCATTCAAATGGAGACGACCAAAACAAGCAAGTGACACATTACTGCACAGCATTACATTATGTCTATACACACAGGCTTCTGTATTTTGACTCATTAGATTCATTTACTCGCCGACCATCGTACATCAAGCGGTCTCGCCACAAACAGAGGGATGACCCAGCGCACCATCCGTAATATAAAACCACAGAATTTCTCCGGTAATAACTCTGTATAACACGTAGGCTATTTTATAACAACGTTTAGCCCAAATGTTCCAGAGAGATCTAAAACATATACATTTTTCCCTAGGCTGTATGGCACTTAATAGGTAATTCCCTTTTATTTAAGATAATAATTTGTCAGCGCCAGTGGTGTAGTGCACTCCATGCACTCCAGTGCTCACGGCGACCCGAGTTCGATTCCGCCTCGCGGTCCTATGCCGATCCTTCCCCCTCTCTCTGCTCCCCATGCTTTCCTGTCAATACTCTCTACTGTCCTGTCTAATTCGGATGAAAACCCCTAAAAATAATTATAAAAAAAGATAATAATTTAACCATATTGCACATTATTTGGTTATCTTAAGTACAGGAAAACATTAAGGGCCCTATCATACACCCGGCACGACGCAATTGTTGTTTGCTAGTTTCAGCTTTGCGCAATAGTCGTTTTGACATTTCGCTCCACGCTGTTTAAATAGCAAATGCATTTGCGCTCATATGTGCGCCCATAGACGTTCTGATCTAAAAAAGGAGGCGTGTTGAGGAGCATTGCTGGCGCGTTGCTATTTTGAGAAACTATAATAGACCAGAACAAAGCTGGTCTATTGAACAGCGCAGAGCGCGTTAGTTACGCACCTCGCTTACGCATTGCTTAATACACACAGGGTGTACAGCAATACGCAAATATCTTTACATATGAAAAAGAATTGAAATATTAAGGATATATATAGGATATAATAAGGATATATAGCCTCTAGGATATAAATATAAAGGATTAAAATATTACAAAACATATTATTTTCTAGCCTACATAAATATAAAAACCAAACTTTCATGCCTTCTTCATCTCGGGGGGCTTTTCAGTTTATTCATGACAATTTGCTTTTGTATAATGTTTTATTATTATCAGTATTATTTATTATCTGCATATTTATATTTGTTTTATTAAAAACAAGCTTAGATTTGTCCACCTGTCAGGTTTTAGACCAGGGGTCACCAATCTTGTTCCTGAAGGGCCGGTCTCCCTCCAGGTTTTAGCTCCAACTTGCCTCAAAACACCTGCCTGGGTGTTTCAAATATACCTAGTAAGACCTTGATTAGCTTGTTCAGGTGTGTTTGATTAGGGTTGGAGCTAAAATCTGCAGGACATCGGCCCTCCAGGAACAAGTTTGGTGACCCCTGTTTTAGACCATATGGGGCACAGCATGTGTATTAGGATATAACTCAGTTGTTTGACCACACTTCATTATTGTTGTTCATTTATTCGTTTGCTGGAAATTAGAACTGAATTTAGAAATAGTTTTGAAACAAATCTTAGCGCTTTATAAACGAAATTAATTATTTATAGGCTAATGGATGTCTGTGCGTACAAGAAGTTTCCCTATCCACAAGAGTGAAAGTGAAAGTAAAAGTAAATAATGAGGAGGCTCATCTCTCATTCTGGCGCTGCAGATGCTCTGTTTAACTGTTTTCTCTCTAGTGAAGCGTTCAGTTTTTACACTTACAAAGTCCGTCATGTAAATAGCAAATGCGCTATGGCGCAACGCAACTGACTCTTAAAGGGAATGGGAGATAAGACTCTGATTGGTTTATTCTCAAAACACACCTATAACTCATTAAGAGAATAAGCTCAACCCTGTTAGACCGTGCGCCACGGGCGTAAAGCGGATTTTTCTGTCCTTATATTACCAAAAGTGGATTCTGACACACCCTTAATGTTTTTTTGGGCTTTGCGCATGGATTGTCAAAATAGAGCCCTAAGTGTTTTAGAACAACGAGCAAGTAATAAGGTGCAGTTTCTGATGGTTTCGCTAACCCAAAAAATGCTGTTTGAATGATTTGACTAATATCATGGTATCCAAATACTTCAGAAATAATATTTCAAAATTCCTCCGCTGTTTATTGTTTTTAGAAAATATCAAAAATCTTTTTTTCAGACAGGCCTCAATATTTTCAAAACCGCATGATGTGTTTATTTAAGAGATTTTAATTTAGTGTACATTGTGAGCGAGTGAATGGTTTACCTTTCAGCAGCTGCTCTTCACAGACTCTGTGCGAGTGAGTCTGAGGCGAGGCGGTGGGGGAGGGGCTTGTGTTATGGGCGGGGTCAGGCACTGGCTGTGGGCGGAGCTGCGGTAACAGTGTGCTCCTGTAATGCCAGCTGGAGTAGTTGGAGAAATTGGAGCCAATCAGACGGTCAGTAAACTGCAGCTCCTGCTCCACAGAAACGCCAGACTCCTTCACCACCAGCCGCCGGTAATCCCAGCAGTGGACTGAGGGAGGAAACAGAGACACACCAATGTGAAAGCCTGACCAACAAAAGAGTCGTTTCTTGATCATTGCATGCAGGGCGTCTGCAGGATATTAAAGTACGCATGAAATCAAAACTAACCATATTGATTTCATTAGCTCACATTGCTAGTTCTGTGCTGAACGATTCATCTGTGCATGTCATCAGGAAAAATGTTTTAGTAATCTTTAATTGAAATCTGAAAATGCACTTCCTGTTTGTTTTCAGTTAAATTCTCAAATTAGGTCAGTCTGAGGTAATGGGTGGAGCTAACATACTTAACCACGCCCATCCAGCTGTCAGATTGACAACAAACAGAAATGGTGAGGGGGAGGAGTCTGTTAGGCTGTAATAACTCTCCCCAAACCTTTTTCACCATCTTTCTGAATGAAACGCCTACGTTACTACATCCAATCAGCTCGTAGTAAAAAAAACAAGCCACGCCCACTGTTTTCTCATTCAATATTACGTTTCTCTAGGAACTGCATCACAATAGAAAAAAAAAAATGGTGGCAGCTTCCAGTTCATGTGGACTTTAAAAGGTTTTAAGCTCACTGCACACTCAAGTCTGAAACATTCATAAGTGTTTTTTTCGTACTCATATGCTAGAAACCCTTCACGTACACAAACCTTGCACACTGAGTCCGATGTGTATTAATTAATCCATTCTGAAAAACATTTCGGAGTGAGTTTAATCAGTGACACTTTGTTCTCCTCTCCCATAGAGGAATATAGGAATAGGCTGCATATTGTGCTCATCCAACACTAGAAGGAGAGTTCAGCTCATTATCAAAGCTCATTATCCCCAAACGCATGTTTATTTCAGGAAATCAGTGGAATTTTGATACATTGCTTGCGATACTTCACTCGTTTATGTACATAAACAAATACAGAACTGGCAGTACCTATAGACTATATTAGATTATAGATGTTTATAGGCACTGCCAGTTAGTATGTATTTAGTATGTTGTTGGAGACCATATAACTGAAATATGACCCTTTTTAATGTGTAATATGGGCTCTTTAATAATCAATAATGGCCATTCTTACAGTATAACACAGGGGTCACCAATCTTGGTCCTGGAGGGCCGGTGTCCCTGCAGGGTTTAGCTCCAACTTGCCTTAACACACCTGCCTGGGTGTTTCAAGAATACCTAGTAAGACCTTGATTAGCTTGTTCAGGTGTGTTTGATTAGGGTTGGAGCTAAAACCTGCAGGACACCGGCCCTCCAGGAACAAGTTTGGTGAGCCCTGGTATAACAGATGGCGGTCGCATTGACATATCAGAGCAACGGACTGAAAAAGACCATAAGGCGATTATAATGGCAGTGCGTCTAATGATTGTACACACACACATACACACACACCAAAAAGCAGCAGGGTAGAGGTGCACCAGTCACTGAATCCAGGATATAGTGGTTCTCAACTCTCCGCCATATTCTGTCTTTATTTTATGCACTGTGTTTGTCAAAGTTATCTGTAACTCAAGTGACGGCACTCTGTATTTAGATTTTCACTTGTATGCTGGCTTTGTTAAAACAGTTAAAACACTCTCAAATCGCTTTTAATTCATTCATTCATTTTCTTTTCGGTTTAGTCCCTTTATTAATCTGGGGTCGCCACTGCGGAATGAACCGCCAATTAATTGCAGCAGGTTTTATGCAGCGGATGCCCTTCCAGCCGCAACCGATCACTGGGAAAAATCCATACACACTCATTCACTACGGACAGTTTAGCTTACCCAATTCACCTATAGCGCATGTGTTTGGACTGTGGGGGAAACCGGAGCACCTGGAGGAAACCCACACAAACACGGGGAGAACATGCGAACTCCACACAGAAATGCCAACTGACCGAGCCGAGGCTCGAACCAGCAACCTTCTTGCTGTGAGGCGAATGTGCTACCCACTGCGCCACCGTGTAGCCCCAAATCGCTTTTTCGGATTCGAAAAACTGAAGAAATTGAACCCGGTTCGAATTTTTTTTATGACGTACGAAAGTTTAAGGCAGTGTGTCAATATGATTCGCAACGTGAGGTGGAATTTATTTTTTAACGTTCGAAAATTACGGATTAAAACTTCAGAATCAGTGTGCAATACCCTTAACACCGTGTCCTAACTAAACATGATGTAACAAAATTTCAGCGATAAGCAATTTGGCTGACCACACCAAATGTGACATGACACGGCAGAAACTTTTAACCCCTGAGTGCTGTTATGAAGCGCACAGCTCTTATCGCTGCAGCGTATGCCAGAGTGTGTGTGTGTGGTCACGTGATGTGTGCATTCAGCGGTATAGTGTGGACGGAGAGTTGTTCAGATGCGCAGGGTAAAACGTCAGTGTGGACGCGGATCGTTTTCATTCTAAAACACCGCTTTAAAACTAAAACGTATTCGTGTAAACGGGGCCTCAGTTAATTTAATCAGGCGTGTTTAATTAGGATTGGAACTAAACCGTACAGAGCTGTGGCCCTCCAGGAACTGAGTTTAACACCTCTGCTTGAGCAGTTCGTCCAGCATAATTCTGTAATTTCATACATAACAGCATCAAAAAGTCTTTTGAGTCTGTGTATGAAACTGTGTATGAAACTCTGTGTATGAGAGTCTTACAGTTGCGTTCGTCCAGGCTGAGGCAGCGGTCACAGAGGCCCAGCTCGCGTGTCCAGTCGGGCTTCGGGAGACGCGTGGTCACCCAGCTGCGGTGGTGCCAACAGCCGTAAGATTTGGGGTTGACTTTCAGACAGGCCTCAATGAAGTGCAGTTCAGACTCATACAGCTTCTGCACCTCATCCTTCTCTCTAGAGGACGACAGACAGATATTTATCACAACTAAAACAATAAAATCAAAAAACTGAATTATTAGCCCCCAGTATATTTCCCCCCCTATTCCTGTTTAACGGAGAGATTTCAACACATTTCTAATCATAATAGTTTTAATAACTCATCTCTAATAACTGATTTATTTTCTCTTTGTCATGATGACAGTAAATAATATTAGACTAGATATTCTTCAAGACACTAGTATTCAGCTTAAAGCAACATTTAAATGCTTAACTAGGTTAATTAGGGTAAAGTTAGGGTAATTAATAGAACCAGACAGAATCTGCGGGTATTTTTTGCTATTTCTGTGCAGAATTTTGTTAAAAATCTGCTGATTTATGGTAAATGATTTTGGGAGTATCGTAACTAAAACATTAATATATTAAATTAAAAAATAATACCTTTTTAACTTTTATTTAATGTTTACAATGCAAATCCAATTAGATCCACTTATTTGGTAAACAAAGCAAGTCTCCCATATTGAATATATCTACTAAAAAACAGAAAAAATGACTTTACAAACTGTATTGTAAATAAATTATTTTAATATTTCCTTATTAGTTAATAATATTACTGAAATTTATATAAAACTGAATAAATATAAATTTATACACATTTACACAAGTAAATAAACAGACTTATGGCCCGTTTCCACTGAGTGGTACGGTACGGCTCGGTTTGGTACTGTTTCCACTGTCAAAAGGCGTACCGAACCGAACCGTACCACTTTTTCGGCACCCTTTCGTTTACTGTTTACCAAACACGAGACAGGGTACCAAAAGGCGGAGCTTGACGCGCAGCTGAACGCTATTGGTTTACAGAGATACGTCATTCGCTTACACAACAAGCCAGAATGAAAACAAAAAACCTGCCATGTTTAAAATACACACACAGCCAAAAAATTACAGCGTAATTATATATACATATAATAATGAGCCATGGTTGATCTGGACTCAAACAAACCTTGTCGTCGTCTTGAGCAACAGCCACAAAGCTGTGCGAGAATGACGTCGACTGAAACTTTCTGTCATCCACCACGCCCACCAAAAGGGTACCCTTGGTAGTGGAAACGCAAGCCTGATAAAGGTGACCCGTACCGACCCAAACCGTACCGTACTGTCCCAGTCAGTGGAAATGAGCCATTAATGATGTGCTAAAAAACTGCAGAATTCTGTGCGCGCAGATTCCGTGTGGGACTGGTAATTAGGCAAGTCATTGTATAACAGTGGTTTGTTCTGGAGACAATCCAAAACTAATATTGCTGAAGGGGGCTAATAATATTGACCTTAAAATGCTTTTAAAAAAATTAAAAACTGCTTTTATTCTAGCCAAAATAAAACATATAAGACTTTCTCCAGAAGAAACAATATAAGAGAAAATACTGTGAAAAATTCCTGAATCTGTTTAACATCATTTGGGAAATCTTTGGAAAAAAATGGCACTCGCTGCGGGTGGAGGGATGCACACAAATAGTCTGGAAGAGTGCTGATACGGGCAGAATATCTCACGGCAATCAGCCAATCACATTCCAGAACTAGGAAAAATTGTGTGTATGCAGGGGCGTAGCAACTGAGGGGGACGGGGGGGATCCGTCCCCCTCACTTTTAGAGACAAACCATTTAGAAACAGGTGATTAATAATTATATGAACGTATGATCTCATACAGCCGCCCCCCCCACACTTTTAAAATGTCCGCTACACCCCTGTGTGTATATTCGTGTAGTGTATGTTATATATGCACAGTGGGTAAAATAAGTAATTGAACACGTCATGATTTTTCCCATAAATATATAAATATATAAGCAGCTATTGATATGATATTGAACTAAATTTTGGTAAAACCCCCAAAAAACCAACGTACAAAACCCAAACATACAAAAAAAACTATTAGTTGTGTAATAACAAATGGCATGGCACAAGCGGACAGTGCTGAACTACTGAAATGTACTAAATAGTTTGTATAAAAGGCTTGTATGGTAATGAAAGCATTAAGACGCCTATTGTATGGAATTCAGTGTGTGAGTGAGTTCTGTGGGTCTCGTCTATCTAATCTGATCTTCATTCATTCATTCATTTTCTTTTCAGCTTAGACCCTTTATTAATCCGGGGTCACCACAGCGGAATGAACCGCCAACTTATCCAACTTATGTTTTACGCAGCGGATGCCCTTTCAGCTGCAACCCATCACTGGTCTTGTCTGTGTTTATGAGATAAAACAAAGGCCCTGGATGTAAGATAAACACACACACACACCCAGATGTTGTAGGTGGTGATGATTATGTGGTGTGTGTTCAGCAGTGGTGTGTATGTTTGTGTGTGTGTGTATTACCGCAGTGTCTCCAGATGCAGCAGCACTTCTCTCCTGTAGTTCCAGAGTGTGGCGAAGTCTGGGTTTGAGGACAGAAGCTGCTGTGTGAGATCAAGAGCCTCCTCGTCATGTTCTCCAGCGCTCCTCTAAAACACACACACACACACCAATGAATACGCATAGACACTCAAACACACACACACACACACACTATCAACAGTTCGAACACCACTGACCACACACACTTCATTATCAGCTCAAACATCACTGACTACACACTCACAGACAGACACACACCAATGAATACACTCAAACACACACACTTCATCAACAGCTCAAACACCACTGACTACACACTCACAGACAGACACACACCAATGAATATGCATAGACACTCAAACACACACACACTTCATCGACAGCTCAAACACCACTGACTACACACTCACAGACAGACAAACAGACAGACACTCACACAGTATTTCTCTCACTCACACACACCCATACACACCCTTGTAAGGGCCCATCTATTTTTCCTATGACGGAACTAACAGCATGGGTGAAGGTTAAATGCATGTAAGCCTTTGAGCACATGTGAAAAGAAATATTTTTATTCATTAAGATTTATTTTAATTTGTTTCCAACTCCGAATTTTAATCTGACTCCAATTCATAATAATTTTAGATTTATCTAATTCAAGCTGATTACCTTATAGGTTGTGATTCGGTCTAATTTAGATTGATTAACCTAATAAATCCTTATTCTCAAGTAATGGTTCATCATTTACCCGAAGTCGCTTAGAGTCAGTATGCTGGCCAGTTACATCTGCTCACGGACACAACCTCGCCAGTTCCGATTCTTAGCCGATAAGCTAATTTCCTTTAAATAATAATAGGCCGCCCCATGCTTGCACATATTTAAAGAAAAGTTTAATTTAGCTTAGTCAAAGAATATAACTGAAAGCTACTTCCTTTAAGCAATAATTGGCCGCCCCATGCTTGCACATATTTAAAGAAAGTTGTATTTAGCCCCCTAATTTATATTATACTAAGTCAGTGATTGTCAGAAATCATCAGGTCTCTAATGCTGTGCCCATGCTCCATCCATTGATCCTGAATGTATGACAAATCCTGGTCGTAAGCTGCGGAAACATCAGCCTAAACAATCTACTAGATTTAAATGATTTCAGGAGATATTAGAGTTAAACAAGAATTTTACATTTATTTGTCAGGCAAAGATTTTCCATTCCAATTCACATAACTAAACAAAATAAGCCAATCAAGATTGTACAACATCAATTATTCGAAGATACATTTAAGTTAGAGATTAATACCTGACCGTGTAGAAATACATTGCAGCATATAAGTCCTGATGCA
Source organism: Danio aesculapii (assembly GCF_903798145.1). Classification (NCBI taxonomy): domain Eukaryota; kingdom Metazoa; phylum Chordata; class Actinopteri; order Cypriniformes; family Danionidae; genus Danio; species Danio aesculapii. Next base: position 47,857,013 of record NC_079457.1, read on the forward strand.
GAGCTCAGAGACTCACAAACTGCAATGGGGTATCCTGCCTACAGAATCCCACAGACACTTCTGCACCCTTTGCCTAAATACTCAAATCGTCATAAATTCAAGACAATAAAAGCTTCACCAAGACACTTGCCTGGTCATGAGTTGATGTAAAGACCATTTGCCCTGGAGTGGAGCATCTGGCAAAAATCTTATCAAAGTCAAAACCCAAATTAACTGATATACGGGAGATTGTAAAATATTACAGTGAAATTAAGACCACTTTACCAATCACACAGAGAGATTTAAAATGACACCAAACATGAATATAAAGCCACAAGATACACCATATTAAAAACTTAAACATTCTGTGTGGAATGTGAGTGAGCTGCTCTGGTGGAGAAGGTAAAGTCCAGGGCAAAGAGGGGGGCTCAGGATGCATGATCGAGACAACCCGAACAACTGGTTTCTAGCTGATCTTCTTCTCAGATTAGAAAGTTTATTGTTTTAGTGCTTGACCATTTGGTGGTCCTGTCTCGTGTGGAGCTCCTTAACCGTTTTCAGGGTTTAATATTAAGGAGAGATATAGCCATCCTTACAGATTTCCTCCCCTGGTCCCTTGGAGCAATTCTGAGCAGTCTCTCAAGGGGCCACAAGATCATAGTTTTTGGATGGCTTTGGCGAGCATTGGTGTTGATTGTAGAAACAATGTCATCACCTGAAATCACAACATTAAAAGCAGCTTCAACATTAAGATGGAGTTATATCGCTGAACCCCACAGTCTTTTTAGTTGTAGGCATGCTGTGTTGAGCTTGGGCTCAAGTGGCTGCTCAGGCATTTTTGCCATCCGCTTCGTTGTATTTGTGTCCATCTGTGGTGGTATTCAGTCTATAGAATGACAAAGTTCAGTGCATTGATCAAACAAGTTGCAAATCTCATTGCACTTTGAGAAACATTCATGTGCATTAGATCCTCCCCAGGTCATTATCAGTTCCACTGGAAAGACCTTTGTCAGCGTCAGACATAAGGTGAGGTTCACAGGGCAGTTCATATATTTATAGGTTAAGGACCAACGTCACTGATGATGCTCCACTTTATGTGAGACAGCTGAATGACCATGCAATAGTTGAATATCAATGAGCTTTGCATCACTGTAGAATGGGTAAACACAAAACACAATAACCATCTTCAAAGTGTGAGAGGTAAATAAGGTCTTAATAAGTCCTAAATTTAGTGCTAGTAAATTCCCAGATGCTTCACTTCCATGATGAATGACAGTATGGTATTTAAAAATATTTGATAAGAGTAATTTAAAGGAAAGGTGCAAAAGCCAATATAACCAGTATTTTTACTAGTGGTATGCATAATAAAAAATATAACATCAATAAGAAAAATACACAATTTCACAATTACAATCATAAAATTGTCTATATAAATGGTTCAATTGAAAAAACATTAATGCAGACCTAAGGTTTGACTAAATCAACAAGAGAATGAAAATTCAAACAAAATAAGATTTTAAATCTTCAGGTTATTTTTTCTCATTCTTTGTGTATCTGATGTACAGGCTAAAGTCACATTCAACAATGCAGAATTTTGTTAAATTGCTAGTGCCTGCATTTTTAGATTTTAGTTGTTCTTATCAATTTTGAGTTTTCAAAAGTCACTGTTGGAAAATAGTGGGCCCTACTATTTTGCAACAGGGCTAATGAATAAACATGAATGAATTGAACATCTAAATAGACTAGTAGTCTCATTTAGATTTTGCTAATTCACAAGTGAAATAGTTTGTTATGTGACTGTAGCCATGCATAAGTCTTCTGTACATTACTATATCAATACACAGCAATTTGAAAAACCACAAAGTTGCAAAATTGTTTACCACAATTGATATTTAAGTAATATTTCCACATTGTCCTATATGTATGAAGTGAATAATGTATGATAGATTTGAATGATGTAAATAATTTTAACCTGGATAGTCGACATATACCAGTTAAAAATACTGAGGTTGCAGTAATGAATGTATGTTGTGTGTGTTTGTGTGCATGAGATGGGTAAGGTTTAGTTATAATTTGTGTTGCAAAATTTAGATCCAGCGCTACACTGGGAGGCCATGTAGACAGGCAGTGTTAGTGTATTTATTGGGTATGATTGGCCTCTTTAAGTACCTTTATAACCCATCTTATGTCAAGCTGTGTGTCCTGTCTGAATACAGGCAGGTTTGGGCAGACGCCAACCTGAATGGTAAAATATGCAGAGAGAAAAAACACAGTTTTATCTGAGCCTTTACACAAATTATATTAAAATAGATAGTACTACTTTAATTTCCCATTTATGGTCTTAGCTAGACATGTTTTATAACTGGCATCAACTTACATGCCATTAGAATTTAGTTTGTGTTGGTTTACAAAGACATCTTATTATCATAATCATGTTTTTGCAAAGCAAAAGGTCAGATCAACTGAGCATTGATGGTCAAATTTGAGCATATCCTTTTAAATTTCTTTAGCTTTTGAACTTTCAGTCTGCCATAATGTGAGTTTATGTGTGTGAAGATTTGAAATGTTCTCTGTGTGGCAGTGTTTCAGCTGAGGCTATGTGTTTGTGTAAACATGCTCGCAACAAAGGGTGGAAGTTTTACGACAGTGTGTGAAATTTAGTCCTGTTGTAACAGGGAGCCAGGATGGAATTTGAGCATGAGATGTGACTGTGATCTGGCTCAAAATACTTCCAAATCAATGTCTTTTAAGGAGCATGATAAAGTGCAATGTTTAAGGCTGAATCCTGTAAGAAAGCATTTCCATAGTTACTGCAGTTATTACACTGGAGCCACAAGGCAATTCTATACTCCTGTTTGTAGTTTAAACTCCAGCTAGATTGAGGATAGCAGAGTTTACCACTTTTAGGAGATGAGACTCATCCAACATATAAACACAAGTACCTTAAAATTAATGAATTTCAGCATACAGTTAATTCCTTATTTATACATGACATGCGGTCTAGAATGCATCTGTGGCTTCTAAAACCTCAGACCTGAGAGTTTTTACACCTACAGTACATTAAGAAAATCATGTTTTAAGGAATTACTCAGTCTATGTGTACGTGTAGTATCACACAATACCATTGTGTTCTGTGGAAATGAAAATGTGTATAACACAAATATAACAAATTTGGAAATGCAAACAGGATCAGCAATTGTTAACTTTTATTGCCATTGCTACAGCGTTGTTTTTCACTGAGAGTATTTTCATTCCAATCAGATCGATTAGTTTAGTTGATAATTTTCGGGCATGTCAATTTCTCTCATCACAGATTTTTGCATTATTAGAAGTTAAAGAAATTCCTTCTTATTAATTTGATTATTTTTCCTTTCCGTTTCCTCTCTTAGCTACTTACTGTTTTCCATCTTTAACTATCTGCTGACTTCTTTTTAATGTTTTAACATTAAGAAAGATCCTCATTTTCTTGCTACATGCATTTACTCTCATTTTCACACCTGCTTTGTCCATTTTACACACTTCAATTTTCTTTTCCTTCCTAAATCATGCTGAATCTTAATGAGATTGGACGCCATTATTGGCTGTGATAATATACAATATCATAATGTTCTTACGATATAAATCATATTACCTTAACATAGTATACATTTTAAAATCATTTTATTACTGGTCTCTGGAGTGGCTGTTTAGTAATTTGTCTAGAATGACTGATTATCATCTTATTGATCTTTTGGAATGTCACCTTTTGATTTGGCTCTTTGCTACAGTTGTTCTTACATGTTCACTATCAGTGCAGGATCAAGTCACACTGGAAACCAGTCGTAAACTTTATTGCCTGGACATTTAGTGAATTGCAAGCACATCTCCAAGTCAATCATTGCTCGGTTTAAAGAATTTTGTGGGTTAGTCACAATTTTCTTATTTTGAGCTTAGTTGTTATTAGGTGAGCTTTCTTTTGTAAATCTTTCTTCATATGTGAATGTTTGAAAGTTTGGCACGTAAGGGCAAATGCAGAATACACATCTTGTAGATGTATGATCTTATCATGTCCAGTGTGGGGTGTAATTAGTTACGAAGTAAATAGTCACTGCAATTTAAAATTACCTTTTCGCAAAGAATCAAGTGAGAGATTATTTCTCATTCTTAGGTAGCTTAATTACAGTGACTTATAGTGTACTTGCCTTAAATGCTATATAGAAATTCAATGGTTCTATATAACTCAATTCCGATAAGTAAGGTGATATCATCTCAAACAATAAAATGTGAATTTATGAAATATAGTGTCATTTATTTGAAACATATTGTCTTTTTCTCAAAACAATACAAAAAATTCCTGATTGTTTATTTTCTATTGCCCATGCAATTTATGTGGAATTTTAGTCTTTAGTCAAGCAATCAAATTACTTATCAAGTAACCGAGTTACTTTTCAGGCAAAGCCATTGGAAACATAAATTAACTACAACTTTAGTGATGTAATTAATAATTTGTTTCTTCTGTCTTTAAAGTAACACTCCCAACACTGACCATGTCCTTATCTGCCTTACAGCTTTGAACCTCATAATAGTGTAATAATTTAACTATTTAGACAGAGTCTTAAACAGCATTTAAAAAACTATTTTCAGTGTTTTTATATATCTCTTGGAAGACTTTCATTACATTTAATACAAAGATTACAATAAGAATTTCCAATTAATCTAATTACAAATTTCAAAATTCTTGAAATATAAATGCTGCTTGTTTGCAGTGTTGCAAAGTTATTGTAACTTGCGCAATAAGCAACCCTTAGTGGAAACAGTTATATTCAGAATTTAGATTTTCATTTGCTGCTCTCTGTTAAGTACCAGAATAAAATTTGGATGATGTTATTCCATCTTAAAATTTAATCTCTTGAAGAGATTTTGAGAATTTCGGGTTTAGAGCTTTCATTCTTCTCCCACTCTGCTGCTATTATGTCCCTGACGAACAATGTGGTTTTGTCTAATTCTTAAGCCCAACCAGATTTTTACGGTCTCTGGTCTATCCTTTTTGAGTATTCCGACTCATTCTACAAAATGTGTCTATATAAGATGCATTTATCTTTCCCTCAACACTTTAAAAGGCAAAATAATTGACTTACCTCAACAGTTGGAAGAAGAAGAGAAACTCGAACCTCTTGTTTCGGAGCAATTCTTTTGAATCTTGCGCTGAAAGACATCACTCGCCTGAAACTTTATGGGAGATCACTAGGGTCTGTCACCAATTGTAAGGGCCCATCTATTTTTCCTATGACGGAACTAACAGCATGGGTGAAGGTTAAATGCATGTAAGCCTTTGAGCACATGTGAAAAGAAATATTTTTATTCATTAAGATTTATTTTAATTTGTTTCCAACTCCGAATTTTAATCTGACTCCAATTCATAATAATTTTAGATTTATCTAATTCAAGTTGATTACCTTATAGGTTGTGATTCGGTCTAATTTAGATTGATTAACCTAATAAATCCTTATTCTCAAGTAATGGTTCATCATTTACCCGAAGTCGCTTAGAGTCAGTATGCTGGCCAGTTACATCTGCTCACGGACACAACCTCGCCAGTTCCGATTCTTAGCCGATAAGCTAATTTCCTTTAAATAATAATAGGCCGCCCCATGCTTGCACATATTTAAAGAAAAGTTTAATTTAGCTTAGTCAAAGAATATAACTGAAAGCTACTTCCTTTAAGCAATAATTGGCCGCCCCATGCTTGCACATATTTAAAGAAAGTTGTATTTAGCCCCCTAATTTATATTATACTAAGTCAGTGATTGTCAGAAATCATCAGGTCTCTAATGCTGTGCCCATGCTCCATCCATTGATCCTGAATGTATGACAAATCCTGGTCGTAAGCTGCGGAAACATCAGCCTAAACAATCTACTAGATTTAAATGATTTCAGGAGATATTAGAGTTAAACAAGAATTTTACATTTATTTGTCAGGCAAAGATTTTCCATTCCAATTCACATAACTAAACAAAATAAGCCAATCAAGATTGTACAACATCAATTATTCGAAGATACATTTAAGTTAGAGATTAATACCTGACCGTGTAGAAATACATTGCAGCATATAAGTCCTGATGCAGAGCTCAGAGACTCACAAACTGCAATGGGGTATCCTGCCTACAGAATCCCACAGACACTTCTGCACCCTTTGCCTAAATACTCAAATCGTCATAAATTCAAGACAATAAAAGTGTCACCAAGACACTTGCCTGGTCATGAGTTGATGTAAAGACCATTTGCCCTGGAGTGGAGCATCTGGCAAAAATCTTATCAAAGTCAAAACCCAAATTAACTGATATACGGGAGATTGTAAAATATTACAGTGAAATTAAGACCACTTTACCAATCACACAGAGAGATTTAAAATGACACCAAACATGAATATAAAGCCACAAGATACACCATATTAAAAACTTAAACATTCTGTGTGGAATGTGAGTGAGCTGCTCTGGTGGAGAAGGTAAAGTCCAGGGCAAAGAGGGGGGCTCAGGATGCATGATCGAGACAACCCGAACAACTGGTTTTCTAGCTGATCTTCTTCTCAGATTAGAAAGTTTATTGTTTTAGTGCTTGACCATTTGGTGGTCCTGTCTCGTGTGGAGCTCCTTAACCGTTTTCAGGGTTTAATATTAAGGAGAGATATAGCCATCCTTACACCCTCATACACAGACACATGGTCTCTCTCATACACACACACGGTCACTTTCTCACACACGCAAACACTCTTCCACATGCAAACAGACACACAGTCTCTCATTTATACACACACACACACGTGAGACTATGTGCTATCATTAACTCAACACCACTGACTACACACTCAAAGAGACACACACTCACTCACACTGTATTTCTCTCCTTCACACACTCTCTCTCTCTCACCAACCTCCACCCACACACACACACACACACGCGCGCACACACACGCACGCACACATACACACACACGCGCGGTCTCTCTCATGCAAACACTCTTGCATATGCAGACACAGTCTCTCAAATATACACACACATACACATGCAGAGCTCTGACCTTCTTCAGCACAGAGTCGCGGGCGCACACAAAGGCCTTCAGCTTCTTCTCTCTCTCCTTCCTCTTCTCCTCCTCCTGCTGTGCTGTCGTCTTCACCTTCACACGGCCGTGCTGTACATCAAACACACACACGATTCCTCAAACCATCAAATATCAAACATTCCTCCTCAAATAAAAAGAGGAAACCACAGGAACGACAGGAAACCAGCACAGAAACACACACTCACCATAATTCACCAGCGGATGGACAGATCTGCACAGGAGAAAACACAGAGAGATCAAGCTTTAACAATCTAATAAATAAACTTATATACATACACTACCTGACAAAAGTCTTGTCGTCGATCCCAGTTAATAATAATAATAATAATAATAATAATAATAATAATAATAATTATTATAATTATAATAATATCAAATAATAACTTGACTTCTAGTTGATCATTAGGAAAAGTGTCAGAAGATGGATTTCTCTGCTGAATCATCTGTTGATCTGCATCCCAATCATCACCAATACTACCGGAGACCTACTGGAACCCACATGGAGCCAAGATTCTCACAGATCAGTCAAGTTTGGTGAGGGAGAAATCATGGTTTGGGGTTCCATTCAGTATGGGGGCGTGCGAGAGATCTGCAGAGTGGATGATCAACATCAACAGCCTGAGGTATCAAGACATTTGTGCTGCCCATTACATTACAAACCACAGGAGAGGGACAATTCTCCAGCAGGATAGCGCTCCTTCTCATACTTCAGCCTCCACATCAAAGCTCCTGAAAGCAAAGAAGGTCAAGGTGCTCAAGGATTGGCCAGCCCAGTCACCAGACATGAACATTATTGAGCACGTCTGAGGTAAGATGAAGGAGGAGGCGTTGAAGATGAACCCAAAGGATCTTGATGAACTCTGGGAGTCCTGCAAGAGCTTTCATTCCCATTCCAGATGACTTTATTAATCAGTGATTTGAGTCATTGCAGAGATGTATGGATGCAGTCCTCCAAGCTCATGATGGAGTCAGACACAATATTCATTCTGTTTCCACTGCAGCATGAGCACATATTCTATACTGGACATTATTGAAGGTTCAGTGAGCAGACTTTAGTCTAAGCAGAGTCAGACCTTACTGTTCTAAATAAATAATATAAAAATCAAGGCATGATCAGATTTTATTTGACAATTTTAACAAAAATATACAAGTCCAGTTAGACTAATTCATACATATTTTAAAAACCGTCGAGGATAAAATACACAAAAAAGCCACAGGCTTATTTCCATTGTGGTCCTCGATATTCTTAAAAAATTAACCAGCAAATCATAAATGGAGGGCAAACATCGGCTCAGCAACTCGGCACAACAAAATCCTCAACTTCAACTGTAAAACAACCACTTTCTAATATCCCTTCTAAAAACACTCTCAATCTGAATCTCTTTACAAATCGTAGGCAACATTTTCTAAGCAACAGAGCTAGTACACAAAATATTTAGTACACAATTTTGGTTAAATAAGCGTAATCTAGAGGCCTTTGAATTTCATTAAGCCAGTTAGTGATTCACAGTTTTTTTAGTGAAGGAATAAACATTTGAAAATGCTTTAATGCCCTTAAAGGGACAGTTCACCCCCAAAAATACAATTTTACATCATTTATTCTCCCTCAAGTGCTTCCAAATAGTGACGTGACGTTGTGCGCCGAGGCTTCGAAGCATGTATCAAAAAACGACACATCTCGCAGTGAAGCAGTGTACCGGAGCTTGATTCGTTTAGCCATCATCACGTGATCAGTGACGTCCGAAGCTTCACTTTCGCCTATACCCACGTGACTGCTTCGAATTTTGATTCAAAGGTTTAAACACCCCCATGGGTTAGTAAAGTGTATAGCGAGAGATTAGGCGTCGATTACATACATTTCTACTGCTTCAAAGCACTGCACCGGGTCTTTCACCAGTAATTCATCTAAAATACAACAGTAATTTATAGAGAAAAGGTTTTGAGCCATACTAAAGTGTATTAGCGTGTTTTTTACAACTATCTTTAAAGAAAAACACTGCATATCGTAGTATAGTGGTTAACGGAGACCAGCTGGCAAGTGCAGCCCGAGCTCACTCACATATCCTCCTCCTTAGAGCATTCGCCTCCCATGCAGGATTCGCTGGTTCGATCCCCGCTTGGAACGAGGGACGAGTTGGAATACAATAAATGTAAATACTATTATATATCTTGGATTTTACTTCAGTCATCGGTGGTGTAATGTAATATACCGTATGTGTAAAAACTACAGTAATTGAGTCATTTGTTTATATTACTGTTGTTGTATTACTACATGAATGAGTTGGTCAGTTGTAAACATTTGATATTATTGCAACACAGTGCTTTCCACACTTTAACCAGAAGAGGTCCTCATCGAGCTCTGATTTAGAAAGCTTCGAGTAACGAACTTTTTCCCAATACAATTGAGTCGAGCGCTTCACTGGTTCAGAAAGCTTCATTTCACCATCACTACTTCCAAACCTTCATGAGTTTCCTTATTCTAGTGAACACATACGAAGATATTTTCGAAGAAACCTGAAACCATTTACTTGCATAGTAGCAAAACTTATACTATAAAAAGTCAATAGTTACAGGTTTCCAACATTCTTCGAAATATCTTCTATTGTGTTTACTCATAAAAAGATACTCATGAAGGTTTGAAGTGAGGGTGGGACATAGGGTAACTCCTCCCATTCATAAAAAGCAGCCAATAGCGTTTGGCTTTCCTCACAGCTCTGCCAGTAAGAATAGTTGAGCTCAAGCGCATCAAATGAAAACCAAATGAGAAGAGGGGGGCGGGGCATGTCAAATACTAGAGCGCATTTGATTGGTCAGATGATTGAAGCATGAGGTGATGTCAAAACAAGTGTCGCTCCATTTAGGTGGAAGTGACAACCTGCACGTTTGAATGTTTAGATCTTCTAAACGCGAATTTTGCCACTGTTTTGGAGCACACTAGCTTATAGATATAGTTAAAGCAAACATTTCGATAATAACATCTAAGAAAACGTCATTTTGATGTCACGGGACCTTTAAATATCCAAAGCCAACGTCTAAGTGTGCGAATATATGACAGAGTCATGGCATTTGTTCACTTTCATTTGTTGATCAGATATAATTTAGCTGTAGCTGGGGAAAATATAGAGAGAATTCATTCTCCGGGTCAAGTTGGACGGTCATGTGTATTCACGTGATATTGAATGGGTTGTATGGTTTAAATGGAGTGTATTTCATATAGCAGTGTGTGTATTATCGACCCAGCAGTCTCAGAATAAAGCTCAAATCTCATTTGAAATGTCAGATATAACACCAGCAAACACTTTCTGTAGTTTATCTATCTATAACACACGAGTTCAGCTCTATAAAGCGCGCACAGCCCTGAATACACCTGAATGATGGATCTGTCACACTCTTCTGCACAATCACTGCAGCTTCACAGCCTGATTTCTGCCTCGACACGCGGCTTTACTCACACACAAACACCACACATATTCAACAGCTTTACACAATTAAAAGCTTGTGTTTTACCTCGGTCTTTGAATGCAGACTGAGCTGGGTATGTCATAAATGCCGAGCTGTACTACAGACAAGTTTTCCGTCGCCTCAAAAAGACGTCATGGTCATGTGTGCGTCCAGCAGCGCCCCCTAGAGAAGAGAAAAGCCGCTGCGTCTGTTATATTAGCCACGTTCCTAAAACACCATGTTTAAAACTTTAGCTTTATTATACATATGTAAGAAGTAATAATTTATTTAAAATGTATAATAAAATATTACATTATAAAATCATATATATATATATATATATATCTAATGTTGATGTCTCATATTGACTATTAATACATTATTTATTTATTATATGTTTAAAATATCTAAAATAATAAGCATAATAATAATAATAATAATAATAATAATAATAATAGTAATAATATTATCACACTCCTCAGCCTCCCTGGGAAAGTCTATGCCAGGGTACTGGAGAGGAGAATCCGGCCGAGGGTTGAACCTAGGATCCAGTAGGTTTTCGTTCTAGCCATGGTACAATGGACCAGGTCTATACATTCACCAAGGTGCTTGAGGGCTCATGGTAGTATTCCCAACCAGGCCACATGTGTTTTGTGGACTTGGAGAAGGGAGTGTCCCTCATGACATTCTGTTGAGGGTACTGTGGCGTCAGAGGCACTCTGTTAAGCGTTATCTCGTCTCTGTATGAACAGAGTAGGAGTTTGATTCGCACTGCAAGATCTCTGTAACAATCGGCCGAAATGAGTTTCCAAGGTGGCAAGGCGCACCCTTATGGATAATGTGAGGAGCTCTGTCACCTGGGAGGAGATCGGAGTAGAGCCGCTGCTCCTTCACATCGAGGGAAGTCAGCGGAGGTGGCTCAGGTATCTGTTTCGGATGTTGGAGACCTTGGGGAAGACGCAGGACACACTGGAGGGACTATGTCTCTCGGCTGGCCTGGGAACACCTCAGGATCCCCCCGGTGGAGCTGGAGGAAGTGTCTGGGGAGAGGGAAGTTTGGGGTTCTCTCCTAAGACTGCTGCCCTCGCGACCCCACCCCGGAAAAGCGGTTGAAAATGAATGAATGAATGAATGAATGAATGATAATAATAATAATAATAATAATAATAATAATAATAATAATAATAATAATAAAAATAATAATAATAATCATCATCAGGTTAATTTGTTGTTAAAATTGTATTTTTTTTACTTAGAAATGCTAAATTATTTAAAACAAAACCTGCATACTTTTATTACTTTATTATTATTATTATTATTATTATTATTATTATTATTATCGTTATTGTTGTTGCTATTATTATTATTCCCATATTATTTATAAAATGTGCATACATCCGATCACATTATTTACCCTATGCGCAAGATATAAGACTTAAAATAAATATTTGTAACTACGTAAAAGTCTACTGAACAAAACTAAATAGAGAGAAATATTTAAATGATATAAAAGTCAATGGTTAGTTAAATATGAATAAATAAAATAGATATATTTCAGGCCTCCTCTAGGTGGCAGTAGTGTAAAAGGCAGAAATCTTCTTCACTTTCTGGAGTGTTTCCCACAAATAAAGCTGATATATCGGTTTTCCGTCAAATAGAGCTGTGTAAGTGTATACAGGCTTTCACACACTGCTCATTTAGATGCCAAACACGCACATCCATGTGTTTTATATTGTAGATAAAGTCCCAAAAGAGGACAGATTTGATACGATTATTCGCCTCAGCATCGTCACGTCCTCCGAGGGAATCCGTCCATTGTGAAGCTGTAAAGCAGGAGTAACCAGAGAGCCTAAATCTGTTTTCACAAACACTATCCTGTTACATCTGAGTGCTAAACCAGTGTTTTTCAGAGCCACGAAGGAATTTGAGGGTTAAATATATCGAGAAATGTGATGGACAGAGGCATAAGGCACATAAAATCACCTCGAGCGCTGTAAAAATCAACAAGTGACTCTCCGAAGACAAAATATATGTATAAAAGCGAACTAAAATCAGCCTAGTCTCCAAAGAAAACTACTTATATATAAACAGGCCTATAAATAAATATATATATATATATATATATATATATATATATATATATATATCGAGGGAGAGTGGAGACAAGTGTTGCAACAAGACTTGCTGCTTTGTTTAGAAATGAGCTAGAGTGATGATATTCATACTATATATTCTGTTAGACTCTCATTCATTCTGAAAGAAATCAGTGATATGTGACCATCCATTCATTCATTTTCCTTCGACTTAGCCCCTTTATTCATCATAGGTCGCCACAGCGGAATGAACCACCAACTATTCCAGCATATGTTTTACACAGCGGATGTCTTTCCAGTACTGATAAACACACACACACACACACACACACACATACACTACGGCTAATTTAGTTTATTCAATTCACCTACAGTGCATTTGTGTTTGGACTGTGGGGGAAACCGGAGCACCTGGAGGAAACCCACACCAACACGGGGAGAACATGCAAACTCCACACAGAAATGCCAACTGGCCCAGCCGAGGCTCGAACCAGCGACCTTCTTGCTGTGAGGCGACAATGCTAACCACTGAGCCACCGTACCGCCACCATTATAAATAAATAAAGTAATTTTTTTTAATGTTCAGAAAATTTCTCATACAATCTAATCCGTTTTTGTGAAGTAATATTCACTCAAATGATTTAAATCACTGTTTTCTAGTCAAGTGTTAAAGCTATTGTATAGGAAATTTAAACGTAGTTGAGAGTTGGGACAGTCCCCTATCACAAAACTCATTTAACGCTTATCTTATTAACAATATACACTTTATTTTATTAGTTTCAATGTACTTTGATTTAAAAGAATTAATTCTTACATTAATTAATTCATTTCAAAGTTCAAAGACGTATTTTAGTAAAGCTTCAGTCTAGATTTTCAGTAAAAATATTGTGCTCAGATTTCATTGTGTACATCCATTCATTCATTTTCTATTCAGCTTAGTCCCTTCATTAATCAGGGGTCGCCACAGCGGAATGAACCATCAACTTATCCAGCGAATATTTTATATATAATATATACACACATACACACACACACACACACACACACACACACACACACACACACACACACACACACACACACACATATATATATATATATATATATATATATATATATATATATATATATTATATACAAAATATTGAAAAACTGCATATATCTTAGTATAGTGGCTTATTAAAGTTCATATTCTGCATATTATTCAATCAACATCTCTAAACCTACTCAATTACTACCTTAATAACTAATAATATAGAGCAAATTAGCAGTTTATTGAGGCAAAAGTCTTAATTAATGGTTTGCTAATAGCAAGAATTGCATATTTAAGCAAAGTGACCAATTGGTGTTAGCATCGGTAACATTGTAACATGTTAATGCTTAGAATATTTCTATGCTAACATGTTTCTAACACTTTATGCAAAGATTTTCTAAACACTGTTTGCATGTCTGGTGGCTCAGTGGTTAGCACTATGGCCTTACAGCAAGATGCTCGCTGGTTCAAGTCTCAGCTGGGTCATTTGGCATTTCTGTGTGGAGCATGTTCTCCCTGTGTTGGCGTGGGTTTCCTTCGGGTGGTCCGGTTTCCTCCACTAAATTATCCGTAGTGTGTGTGTATGGGTGTTTCGCAGTACTGGGTTGCAGCTAGAAGGGCATCTGCAGCGTAAAACATATGGTGGAATAGTTGGCGGTTCATTCTGTTGAGTGATAAGCGACAAGGGAAGAATAAAATGAATGTTTGTATGTCTTAAAAGGACAGCTCGACCTAAAAATGAAGATTCTGTCATCATTTACTGATAAATCCAGCCTGATCTCACGAGAAAACGTAAGTATTTTACGTTTTGACAGTTTAGTGGCTAATTCGTACGAATTCGTACGAGTTCAGTCATACGAAATTGTACAATTTTAAAAAGGAGGCGTGGCACCTAACCCCACCTCTAAACCCAACCGTCATTGGCGGATGAGCAAATCGTACTATATTGTACGAATTAGATCGTACGAATTGGTACGAATTAGCCACTAAATCAAAAAGTTACGAATTGCCGTGAGATTGTGTTGGATAAATCACGTAGTCTTAAACCACTGAGTTTCTTTCTGCTGTTATTTTGAAGAAAACTAGAAAAATCAGCCACTGACATCCATAGCAGAAACAAAAATATTACGGAAATTTTATATTTGGATGAACTATCCCTTTAACACACAGCAGACATGATATAAAACCTTCCTGTTTTAACATGGTTATCCTTTTAACAAGCTGCTAGCATATTTTACCACACAGTAGATGTGATTCAGCACATGTCTAGCATGATACCTTTAAAACAAACCATACACACACATTGAAATGACACAGTTTTATGTAGTACAGTTAAAGTACAGGTGAAATTAGCCCGACCACATGACAAACATTATAGAAACATTACAAAAACATAACAGGCGATTGAACCACGTCATATACGTCACGTCAGTTGTTCAATATCAACATCTAATAAATCCCTCTATTCTTTATTTTTAAGCTTTTTACACACACACACACACACTTGCAGCAGCACAAAAGCAAGCAGACAACGTTTATGTACAAATCGACCCAATTCGAGAACATAAAGGCGAACTTGAAACATCTCTTCAATAACAGTCAGAAGGTTTTTGCAAGTAACAATGGTTAGTGTGTGAGAGATAAATACAGAAAATGTTACAGAAAACCCAGTGCAACTATCGGCAGCGGTTTGTAAGGCCTCTGGTGTCTTTATTAATGTGCTTTTACTCTTTTCTATCGTTTTAAATGCGCTTTTACTGTATTAAACGTGCTTTTATTGCTATCAACGAACCAAGTCTGTAAACCTGTTGTATATTAAAGCGATTGTTCACCAAAAAAATTAACATTTCCTCAGCATTTGCTCACACTCAAGCAGTTCTAAACATTATTTAAACATTTATATAAACATATATTACTTACTTTCTTCTGCTGAACACAAAAGGAGATACTTTGAAGAATGTTGACACCGAATGTTGACCGCAATGAAGTCAATGGTATTCAGTATTTCTTCCTATGTGTTCAACAGAAGAAAGAAACTCACACAGGTCTTGTACAAGTGTAGAGAGAGTAAATGCTGACTGATTTATATTTCTGCGTGAACTACCCCTGCTTTTGTCATTTCTATTATACTTTATTGAGCTCTATTTCAACACGCTTTAGTGGAATTAGTCGTGTAACACTTAATATCCTGTATATAACCTGAACGCAGCATATTTAGGCATGTAATCCCTTAAGACTGTGGATCACTGTGTTTGTTTAATACAATGAATGAATGAATAGTGTGGTGTGAATGCGGATCTGTTCCCTTCGGTCCTAGATGATGGATTGCAGCGGGACGAGCTCAGACTCTGCCCTCCTCGATGGTAAAAGTCTCCATGGGTTTTTTCCCCAGGTTATAAATGTCCTCCAGGAGACTGCGAGGAGTGAGGATGTGTGTCGAGCCTGAGGACCATTCAAACATTAGATTTAAATCACGCAGAAATCACGAATCATCTTTTCTTACCTCTTTGACGGTGTCGTGAAAGTTCATTGCAAAGGAAGACATTGGCTTAGCTTAGAGTTAGCTTAGCAACCCAAACGCTGCTATCTCCACAGAGCTTCTATTGTTTTTTTGTATTTGGGTCTCCAAAGGACACGACATAAATAGAGAAGTGCTCACAGTTTAATTTAATTATGTTTTAGAGAATTATAATAAAGATATAGCTCTAGTATTTGACAAAGGACAGCTTCCAGAATCTCTCCCAGTTCAGTGCTGGATTCGGCTAAAACCTCCTCAAAGAAGGAGCAGCTCCAACCATATTAGACGCCGCTGTGGATTGTGCGCCACAACTTAAGTTTTTTTATTTGTTAAAATTGATCTACGACATAAATAGTGTCTAGCGTTAATGGTATGTTGTAGCGAGGACGTAAACAAGGATGTAAACATTAGGAAATGCTGTTTGGCACCGCTACAAATTCATATTTATCAGTCAAACCGCTGTAAACCCTCACAATCTTCACCAGCACTGCAGTGTCTCTCTATTCGGACGTTTCCCTGCGTTCTACACCTCAAATAACAAATTCGCAAAAGATATGAGAACTTTAATATTACACATGCTTATAAACCGAACATTTGTGAAAGACACTTGTCAAATTTATTTTAGATAGCAGGTATGACCGAACTGTTAACACTAGATGGCGAATTGCTAGTAGAGGCTTAATGTTTCCTTGTGACTTGGAGTCTTTCCGTGAATCACAACACATTAGGTTAGCTGACCAATCAGAGCCCCTCCAAACTAGTTTACAGGGCTGTATGTAGTGTATCTGATGCAGTGCTTCTTGTTTGGTGTGTGACCTTCTTTAAATAGTAGCTGCGTCCCAAATCATATACTT